>NW_027122823.1:0-160932 GCF_001865355.1 Cryptosporidium andersoni
TTTACAGAAATTTTGTAACCCTCAGAAAATGGATGATTACCAGCTTGAACAATAGATGTATACATACATGTTCCAAAAATTCCTGAAAAGCATGACCAATCAGGACTCCATAACCCAGAACTCTCTTGTATTTTCTGTTGCCATAAATTATATGACATTTGTTGTAATGGTGTAAATTTAGATAAAGAAAAATTAAAGAGCTGAGTGAAGGTTGCAGCCTTCTGTTGAACTCCAAAATAAGGGATAATTCCACTTATTATAGGAATATTAGGAAGATTAATATATGCCATTTCATATATTGTACCAGATAAATCATAATATAACGACAATTTTTTATCTTCATATATTAGCCAGACAATATAATTATCATTAGGAAAAACATGATACATATTTCCAATATTCCCTGGATATAAATTACTATTCACATTAATATATTGATTATTTTGGGTTAGCATCATAATGGGATGATTCAATAATGCTAGACCCATTGATTCTTGTCCAATATGAAGCATAATAAATGGATCCCCATCTCCATCTAAAATAAGGTATAATACCTGTGTATAATACCATGGTATCTGATAATGTGATGTTAACAAGAAATTAGGCCCAGTTGGAATTGTACCATTTATTTGAATTGCATATTTATTTAATAAGCTATTAGGACATAGACCAATAATACCTGCTCCTGTACAAGATATTCCTGACTCACATGATCCTTTAATACTACAATTTTCTTGTAATATTGATGCAGCTAATGGTTGTGCAAAGATAATTTCGACTATCGAGGAGATAGTAATTATTAGTAAAAAGAGATACTTACATGAAATAGACATCATTTTAAAACTGAGTCATATATCAATTAGCTTATCGACTATATTACAATTATTGCGAATAAAATAACTAATAAGTCTGTATGTACTTCTTAAATTTAAAATATTTGACTTTAGTTTTAATAATAGCCTAAAGTTTGGGCAATGTAGTATGTCATCAAAATTTTAGACACTTTTTGAGTGAAGACTAGACATGTGCGCATGCAACTTAAAAGCATGAAAAATTCAAATATTGATTTACATCTTCCTTTTCGAATCACTAAACATTATTTGGTTTTACCTGATAATTTAGCCTTATTTTTAATATGTAGACAGTCTAGTTTAAGTTAATTTGGTTTCAGGTATTTTTAGAGAACTTAAGTTTTGAATTAACTATAAATTTAGGTCTAGTTTATTACTAAAATATCATTTAAATCCTTATTTTTTTTGTAAATTTCAACAGATAAAAGTTTAGTAATTAGTTTTATCAGTTTTTACTGTACATATATCACTAAATGACAGAGAACTTGGGTATCAATTTATTACTGGTGTACTATGGAAGATTACCTTGACAAAATAATAAGCTTCTTAAGTGCATACTTACAAAGAATATATGATACTAACAATACCAATTAATAGGTTGCATGTAAGTATGTAATTTATATTTATCTGTTTGGATCGATAGATAGCTCTGAGAAGAGGAAAAGAAAGGGAACCAGATTTACTCATCTTAATATTTCCACGCAACATTGTATAAATGTAGTTAAAAATAAAATAGAATCACAATACTACATAATTTAAGAATTATGCAACATATTATATTGCTAAATACAAGCTAGCAATTTTATATGAAAAGTATAGCTTGGATAAAAAGTGAGTCTTGTATACTACGAAGATGTATTGTAGTTTCCAAATTGATCCTAATCTATATGACATTATTATATTCAGAAATATTTGTTGTTTCAGAAGTTTGTTTTAAGCCTACAGTAGTACTATTAGAAATATTCTATATTATTAAACAATATATAAAGTTAATTAGTAAATCCAAAAACTGTACTAAAGTAGCTCTGTAATACTTGATATAGTACTGTTTCAGAAATGTGCAATATAAAAACGTAAATCAAAAAAAGTTTTGAATTCTTTTTAAAAAAAGTATTTAATTAAGTTATTTTATATTTCTGAGTAATAGATCAGTAAATCATCTCTATTCAGATTAGAGGGGAGATTATTAGGTATCTAATTTAGCAAGTACATCTTGCAATTACCCAATCAAAAAGTGAAGTATTTTAGAAGGAATATTTTGGCAAAAGTTAGTAATTTAACTTAAGAAATTCGTGTCCCTTGGTTATTATACTGTGGGAATTGATATATATTGAAAGTCAATAGTATATAAGTAGTATTGTAGATTTCTCCGGTAGTGTGAGGTTTGTAACTGGGTAGAACTGACTTGATGAAATTTTAAAGCTATTATCAAACGTCTAAAGTGAAAATTTTTACTTTATAAAAGTGTTATTTTATTATACTGGTTAACAAAGTAATTTCATTGTAGAGTAGTCAAACAGGGGAACTCAATCTATAAATACATGTTTATGAAAGAGTTTAGTTTATAAAAGTATACACATTAATAAGGCTCTGGTTCTATGAATATTTTATCAAATGGGATTTTACGTACATACTACATAATTTTATAGGAAAGTTTTATGCTTGTTGAACTTAAATCACTTGCTAATAAGTACATACTTGTAGTTATTAAGTTCTATGGACAATATATAAGCTTAAGAGTTTCGGACAATTCATCATATACAGCATTTATATAAGGAATAAATCAACATACAGTGGTCATCTGTAATAGTGACTACTACCTTAAATTGCATATACATAATTACAGTTATAGAAATACTCGATATTATTCATATATAGTAGAATAATATCTTGTACTAACACATATATTCGAAATAGAGTTAAATATACCTTAAATATAAAGTTACACTATTTGAGATATGTACTTCAGAAAAAGTACACTTTTTTTGGATTTCAAATCACTTAAGAAGTACTTATTTCACACTTTATTAAACTTGGAGTATTCAAATTGTAAGAGTAACGTATCAGTCACTTGACTACTAATTATAAACTAGATTACATCTTTAGAAGTGTATAAATAGAAAGAAACTTCTATTCTGAGCTCAGTTTTATAAAGGCAAGTGTTTGAAATTCACTTAGCTATAGTGTTTATTTAGCTCATCCCAAAAATTCCTATACAAAGTAGCAAATTTCTAGATACAAGTTTGTTTATAAATAGGTGCTATTCACGTCTGATGTCCACCATTATAAATGTAGGGATTGAATTCCACTTTATCAAAAGTTCTTGATATTACTATGTAATATTGGTCTCCACAATTTGGAACTCTATCCCTATATATGAGAAATTTAAGACTTGTAACTGCGTCAGGGAAATAGGGGATCTGATATATCGCCCTGACAAAACGATTTAATCAAGAAGTTGAAGCTAAACAAGCTAAAGTGCACTAGTATGAATAATTGAACTCACTCTTTATTTTATATACTTGAGTTATATAAACTGTAATCCAAGGCCTTCAGTAGAACCACATCAAGGTTTGTACCACACAATTATATATAAGGCTTACTCTTCCTCACTACGTTTCTCTACTTCACAAGAAAGTTCAAACATAAAGTCTCGTGATCTTCCCAATGAAAATAGTGACTAAAATAATTCAAGTAAGTAACCTTTATTTTTGGAACTTATACTCAAGTTTTACAGTGTATTTCTAGTAGTGTAATACTAAGAAGTTGGGTATACAACACTTGATATTTGAGCAGAGTCTCTTTAAATATATCTGATCCATAAATGTATCACAAATGGAATAATAAACAATTATCTATATTTAATTATATCTCTTAGTTAAGTAATTAGCCTGATTGCCTTATTATATCTAGTAATAGTGAATTTCTTACTTTACTCACAGCCACTCCGATTGAACCTTTCTGCTACAAATTGAAGACATCAGTCTTCAATACTCCCCACATATATCATTTACTAGAAACTGTATAATAATTCACTATCACCTCTTATATTAATGAATAACCTATATGTTAGCATACTGAATATAGAACAATTTGAGATACTGCTACAAAGAATCCAAAATACTAAAGCGCCCAAGTTATTATCTAGTAACTAGCAACCAATATCGCATAGTAGGCGCCTCAAATGGCATATTATTTATCTAATATTGAACTAGGTTTAATGGTAGATATTATATTACTGAAGCAAATAGACTAATCTGCCTATAATAGACGTTATTTTAATTTGGCGCTTGAGGTAAGTCAACTTAGGTAATTTATTGACAAATAAAGTCTATATAGTGAGATGTATAGATGTTGAAAAGTGAAGGAAATTAAACCTAAAGATGATAACTTTTTCGGATTTTAGTGGAAATATATTGGATAGAAGGATAGTCCAAGCTCTAAATTTCCAAGGATTCGTTTATCCAACAAAAGTACAGAGTGATGCAATTGGTCTAATAATTGAAGGCAAAGACGTTTTGATTAACTCTAAGACTGGCTCTGGTAAAACGCTTGCATTTATAATTCCTATATGCCATAATTTACTGAGTAATGAAAATTCTGGTTCTAGAATGAAGGTACTTATTTTGGTTCCCTCTAGAGAACTAGTAAACCAAGTGTATGATGTTCTTCTTTCAGTAATAAGATATTGTGGTAACAAGATAAGAATATCTCATTTAATTGGCGAGGATTCTTCTTGGAATTATATCAGTAAGTGTAATATAGTTATATCAACACCTTATGATATTGTCAGCTCCTCTGACAAAGATAAAAAAGTGAAGTGGTTAGGCAATGTTTCCTGTCTGGTAGTAGATGAAGCAGATTTATTATTTGCATTCGGCTATGAAAAGTATATGGAAATTATTTTAGAGTTATTACCTAACTCTACTGGTAAAAAGTATCAATGCATCTTCTGTTCAGCTACTTTATCAAAGAACTTGAAGCTACTGAACTCAAAACTACTTCACAAACCAATATCTGTCAATGGAATACCACAGGCAAATGAACAAGGTGTATTAGATAAAAGCTCCATAGAAGGAATTTTAAAGGAATATTATGTGAACTGTAGCAACATAACTGAGAAGTGGTTGATGCTTTATGTACTATTTAAAATGCAAGTTATACCTATAAAGTGTTTAATATTTGCATCTAGCATTGATATGGCTTACTCAATCCGGTTATTTTTAGATAAATTTGATATATCTGCAGGTATAATGAGTCCAATACTACCATTTTCAACACGTCAACTCATAGTCCAGTATTTTAATCAAGGAACAATAGATATATTGATCACTGCAGATATTACAAATGAACTTGATGAAATAAGCACTAAAGATATATCATCAAGTGCCAAGTCTGAAGAGGCAGTAGCATACCGAGGAATAGACTATCAAGGTGTATCATCAGTATTAAACTTTGACTGTCCAACAAGTGTTCGTTCATATATTCATCGTATTGGAAGGACTGCACGTGGGAACTCTTCGGGTACTGCAATAACTTTTATTAACAAGGATATTCCGAATGATGTTGAGCTATTGCAGTTACTTATAGCTAGGAACAAATATAATAATGATAAAGGGATTGAACCACTGGATTTTGGTCCGCATGATGTATCTTGTTTTAACTACAGGATAGAGGACTGTTTAAAGTCAATAACTAAGACAAATATTCGGAGATATAAACTTAAGGAGATACAAGGCTTAATTCTGTCTAGTTCAAGGTTAATAAAGGGTGGATACTTTAGTAAACACCCTGAAGAGAGAAGTGTTTTGAGGTCTTATCATAAACACTTGCTCAGTACATTAGCTATTTCTGGAACAGGTAGAGAACATCTAAAGCTAACACCAAGATATCTAGAGGAGATAGTTTATCCTATTGTACAAAGTAGTCAACCAAATTGCAATGTCACAACAGCCACTGAGCAAGCCATATACACTCAATTTCCAGAAGCACTTAGCAAAAAGGAACCGAGATATAAATTACCAAGATATGACAACTTACATAAATATAATACTCAAAGTAAAGATATTTCAAGGAAGTCACAACTTAAAAAGGAACCAACATATGAAACATCTACACCTGACACTTTGCCAGCTATATCAGGGCGAAAGATTTGGAAGCTAAAACATAAAAAACCTCTTCAACGTTATTCATACATTGATACCTCAAAAAAGAAAAGAAATAGACGTTGAAATTCAAATTCAATGTACATAGTGAAACTTTACTGATTTCAACTATTTGGTAGTTATGTTTAAATATGCAGAGTTATCCATATTTACATCCCTTTTTAATAGTTAGCAGGCATCTAATTCTAATTGTATTTGTCGAAGGAATATTCTAACATTCTCGTCAGGAGATTGTTCATACAAATATTGGGTTTTATAGATCATAACCATACGCTTGTTTTCTGTAGGTTCAAGGATTATAGAATATACAAGTGACTGTATCACAAGTAATTTAAAAATTAAAGATTCAGTCATTGATTCATATATTTCAGAATAAGTCGTTATTAATTCATCTATTTTCTTAATCAAATCTCTTTGTACTTGCTTATCTTTTTCACACTTCAGTATTTGTATATAGGGAATATAATTGCAGATGCTGCCAAGGAGTTTCTCCTCAGTACTACTAAACAGTAGCCGTAAAATATATTCATTATTCAGTAAGCTGAGCTGTACTTTAGGACCAACATTAAATGGTGATATAAAGAACAGAAGAATATAACAGAATATTGAGAAGTCAATGTGACTTCTGTACACTGTTTCACACAAACTGTTGAAAACTCTATCTATATATACTTGATCAACAACGGAATTCGGATTGAATATGCTGTTTACACTCCGAGTTTCAAATTTTATAAGTTTACAATTATCAGAATTAAAAACCAATTTAATTAATTTAGCTATTATGTCGTCATTTGGTACATCCCATATAAATAAGCTTGTACCACCAATTGATATGTTGAACTCAATATAGTTAGTGATATTTATGTAGTAATCTCCCAAGATTTGGGAATACTTATTTATTCCTAGAAATAGGTTATCTTGATATACAATTGACCAGGTAAGATACTCAAAAAGTGGTCTCAACATAAAATCGAAATTAACTTTTCCTATTAAAAATGCCTCTAGAACTACTGAGGTTATTTGAAAAATCTCCACAACATACTCTTTAGATATATTTGATACAAATAAGGGTGCAGAGAGTATCAACAACAAAGGTTCGAAACACAAGTTTTGATGCTCTCCAAAATATTTGGAGAAACAGCCGAAAAGTAACTTAAATAGGAATTTCTTATTGCTCAAATTCTGTTTATAGGATGATTCAAGTAAACTTGCTGTTAATATATTTATTGTGTTCATAAATTGGCTAACTTGCCTACACGAGAGCATGGAACAAGCTATTGTGTAAATATTCTCCTCTAGTGGTAGAGAACATCCAATTCTTGTTATATCATTGCTATTCATCAACAAAGTTTCAAATAAACACAATAGAGTTGATGAAATTAATGCACCAAATGGAGAATTTTTAGATATTTTCAGCCATGGGTATTCTGTTGACCCAGAGTGAACTATTTCCATGTAGTTCTTATAATTATAAGTGCCATTTAGTATTTCACTGCTAACCTCAGTTATGCCTATATCTATTTCGCTATTTAAGGAGTAAAATGGTCCAATTTGAGATTTTTGGTAGTTCCTCAGTTCAATCATGAAGTTAATTAATTTGTCTTGTTTTAAGAGTATGTTGTCCTCCAGAATAGGGTTTAACATCATTATTTCTCTAATACAGGTAGAGGCAGTAATAATATCCAAGGTTAAACAATGTGAAGATGAACTCAAAAGCCCTTTTATACTAGGTGGCCCAGCTAAAGTAGTTGATAAGCTCCCCGATTCAATAGTGAGTATTAAAATATCGATGCTGCTAGGTATAAAGTCTATGGCTGATGTTTTTTGTTCTTTTTCTCTAATTAATAGAGATCCTAATCTTCTGCTTTGTGAGATTAGCTTTTTTAAATAGCTTAATAAAATCCCTTGTTTAGCAATTCCTCCTAAGAATATTTCCTTAATTAAGTTCAGAGCTGAATTATTAGAATTCGAGATATTTGTATAGGATGACCCCAGAAATCTGCATAAAGAAATAATAATGTATGACAAGCATGATATATCACTGGAACTAAAGTCTTTGTGTAGTAAATCGAAGACATTGGAGATTATGCCACCAATATAATTTATTGAAATATTGTTGATATTGTTACTGATATCTATACAACTGTTATTGTTGATGCAAGTAGCCAAAGAAAAGAATTGGAAAAGTATATATGCTGGGATACCAAAGTAGATTTTATTATCATATGGTAAAGAGTAACAAGCAAGGAAATCCACGAAAGTTTGCAAGTATATATCAAAATCTTCAGCATAATAGTTGTGAAAGGATAGACATGTTAAAATTCTAAGACTTTCTACAGTGCCAAGTAGTATCAATGTCGAATTTTCCATTCTTGTAATATCATCATCACTACTAATACTTAATATATAAAAGCCATGTAGTATATAAATCCTAACTAACGGAATTATATGAGTGCCCAGCTGTCTCGACAATAGTTCAAGATGGTTAGTAATTGCTTCGCTATCCTTATGTATGGCTAGAATAGACTCTATATAAATGCGTAGAAATAGGAGATATTCCAGCCATAGTCGTAAGAAACCTTCGTCTACACACTGAAATTTAAAGTTACCTTTAACTATTGGTAGAGTCATGGGTATATAATCCGAAAATTCCTCTGAAAGTTTGGTAATTACTGTTTCTATTAGCGATGCTAGATCACAAGTATTATCAATTATACATAGTCTACGAATAAATGTAGTTAAAATGCGTAAAGATGCAATCCGTGCATCAATAACACACTTATTGTTCTTAATTATGCAATTCAAACGCATTAAGACTGCATTTTGATGTAAATTTGATTCATAGTTGTGTGGATGATAGGAGTAAATCTCCTGAAATAAATCTCTTCTTAAAGTAATTTCACTTCCATTTGGTAGCATATATTTTTGAATATGATCCTCTCTGAGTAGGCTATTATACCAAAAAGGTCTACCATCTTTATTTAAGAAGTAATCAAGACCTAAACTCAACGCTTCATTGGGTAAATAGAAGGCCATTTGACCTAAATTGCTATCCATATCATAAATAAATTCGATTGCCGAAGGGTAATATTGCAACCAATGCAAAGCATATCTTTGCTTGTTGAATTCATGGATATTATTTTTACATATATCTGTTTGTTCAAAGTCATATGTATTTGATAGTAAGTAACACAATGCAATTATTGAATAAGTACAAGTTTTAGATAATTCCGAATCCAAAAATAGAAGATTCAACAGAGTTATATGAACAGATAAGTCTGTTGTTATATAATGAAACCATCTTTCAAACCCAAATGAAAATCCTACCAAGTAGTTCGAAAGAGATATATTTGGTTCACTCTTATTAAGTATGCATCTAGACTTCTTTAAAATATTTACTAATGTACGTAATGCAATGCATCTTTGTGCAGAGTTGCTACTTTTACAGAGGTGTAATATCTCCGGCAAAGAATAACCAGCTTTATCAGGTTCAGCAGAATGGTGATAGAGGCCATTATAGTATTTCATATTATCTTCAATATTAGTACATGATTGATTGCATAAACTTCCATCAAACCCAAATCGAATTCTATGTAGTTTCTTATTTTCATCTTTGTCTATTTCTTCTTGTTCTATCTGATTTGTCCAACGTAGTTTGAGTAAATCTATATGACTAATCTTCAATTCAGACAAACTACCTATCAGAGACTTCCCAACATCCAACTCAATTTCCTTAGCTTTAGACTCTTTAAAAGATATACACTTTCTTCTACTATTTTCTCCCTCCCTTCTATTGAAAGCCACTGGAAAACCTAATTTAGGAAAGTTAATATTACCCCCCTCTATAGAATTCTTAGAAGGACATGAGCTAAAAGAGCCTGAACATTTATTGGGTCTTTCTTGCATTTAGCAGGAAACTTAACCTTTTGATACTAAGTTAGGAGATCTCCAAGTACTCGGGTTTGGTGGTAGTTACCGCTAACACTAAGTTTATATATATATAACCCGGGATCTTTTAAAACCTTTCTAGAGCACAGTTGAAATATTAATTTCTTTAGTACCTTGTCTTTACCTGTAGTATGAAAGTTACAAATCAAGATATTTGTCTGATTTCTATATATGGGTACTTATTGGATGTTAATTTCAGACTGAAATGCAGGAAGAATTATCTACAACTTCTAATATTCCATTATAATGCTTAAGTGTATAAGATTGACTATAAACTAAAATGAAATAGAGGCATATCCGAGTTTTAAAATATGAGTTGCAATATAGATTGGCTATTTCCAGTAAATTTTTCTTATTGTAGTTAAGATAATACTACACAGTAATTAAAAGATAACAAAACTTGATAATCAACCAACATATAAGGAAATATGTAGTATGAAAGGGATCAATAATTAGTGAAATATTAATATTACAATTTGAACTTGACTTCAGGTCATTTTAAAATATTTAATATATATTGTGAAAGCTTGTTTATATTACCTGCTATTATATTATAAATAAGTTTTATATTTAAATATATAGAGCACAACTAGTCAAAATTCTAAGGATCTATTTGTACATGTCTTTTATATCTACTTATATTTGATGTCATAAGCAAATTGGGATTATATTTCCAGAGAGTTATTTATTTGTGTAAATGTCTAGAAGCAGCCATTTACCTGCAATAGGGGCTAGATCACTTGAGATTTTATTCTATTGCTATTATATAGCTATTTTTATATAGTCAAATTTCCTACTATTTTAAACTCATTGGATAGTTACATTTTGGTCAGATAATTACTAATGTACCTAAAAATTTGGTGCAAGTTATGATCCCGTTAAAACGGTCCCAAGTTAATAATGAGTTACTATACTCATTTAATATTCAAAATGTTTAGATCCTATAAAAATAGATATGTATATGCTATAAATTAATGTGAGAATTAAGTATTATTTTGGATAAGATATTTGGTTATAAATAAGGAATTTTTGGATAAAAGAACTGTAAAATAATAACTATTGAAACATTTCCTAAGAAACGATTATAGTCTGAAGATATCAATACATCCTACCTTGTGAACAATAGGTTCTCAAATATATATTTCGTGTCGATAAGTGCTGCAACAGCACTAATATATTTTATTGAGGCCTTCAGAAGTATAATTAGATTAATTTATTCATATATAAGTGAACAGATATCAAAAAATTACTTGTGAATTATCTTCAATTTAATTATGAGGAAGCATTGCATTAGCTATTATATAATCTTCATTTTACAATATTTTAGTTTAGCAATAGACAATAAGGAATTTTGTAGTTATGGTGTTAGTCTTTTGAGAATTGATCTTGTTGAAATCGACAAAATCTAACTGCCAGTCAATTGATACAATCTTAACTTCTAATATTTGAGGTGTACTTAATAAGCTATTGAACTGTCATAGAACATACCATTGCAGAGTAAGCCTATAATATGAGAAATCCCGATAGCAATAATTCTATAAATGATTTTACTGAAAACTTTAATGGTGTTACTTTAGATAAGGAAATTGTAATACCAAGATTGTGAATATTCCTAAAGGTTAATACTGAGTATTAAAAAAGAATACCTCCGTCTACTAAATTCGAGATGTCATTTGAAACTAGGAATCAACTTTTTGTAGAGAAAATTGCATCAAATATTTCTAAATTTGATATAATTCTAAAATTATACAGTACTAAAAACAAATTTCTAATTTAAAATTAGCTAATAGGAATTTAGTTGTGAAAAATAGATCACTTCCAATTTATATTTAAAAGGTCACTTGGAAAAAGTACAAATGCACTTTTTGTAGTATTTGATCCTAAGGTTTATTGGAAGAATGATTTGCAATTTAGTTTATATTAATTATTTAAATTAGCAATTTAGTAATTTTTATATATTCTCATTTGATTACATAAATATATGCTAAAGTTAGCTCATATGTGATTCCTGGTAGCCACTATGAATACTTATTTCATAATGGTAAGCTTGTTTTGGCTATGAGATCACTGTTTAAAATTATCATTTATTACTACCATATGTTTAGATAGCAGCTATCTCTTGTTTAAGTTAAAGTACACTTTAATACTCTTCAGTATCTTGGTGAGTATGAAGTATTTGGAACTATGGAATTTTAGCTATGTTAGGCTCGATTGCTTAACTATTGGACACTCTAATAGCTGTAATAAAAATCAAATTTTTAGTCAATTTATAATCTAAATCCACCTTAATGGATTGGATAGTAAGGAGTAACTAAAAAATCCACAATGTTTGATTTTATGTTGATTGTAACTTTAGATTAATTACTAACAGAAGATCAATTTCAGTACATTGAAGATTGAGGTAATATTCAGAAAAAGGAACACAATATAATATTATATAATATCCTGGTAAACAGATAGGATAAATATAAAGTGAAGATACTTATCTATAAAATTCAGTAGTTTTTAATAAAATCAGAATAATTTCTAGCTATAAGAAGCTTGGTTTGTTATTTTGGTAGCCTAAGAATAGTGTATATTTGCACTAAAAAATTAAGAGTTACCCAGCTATAATGTAGTATCCTGTCTTAGTCAAACTTAAGCCTACTACTATAGCTAGGAAGCTTTTTTTTTATATTCGCCTTAGTATTCCTGCAAAGTAGGAAATTTTCAGTGGTTCTAAGTATAAAGTAGCTGCAAGTAAATTGGATGTAAATTGTTGTAACTTTGGTAGATTTCAGATTAGTTTATAGTAAACTCTTAATCAACCTATATATGCTTAAATTTTATAATATCAAGTGCTCCAGAGGGGCTTAGAGTATCTTTCTTTTTCAAATCTATTGAGGTCTATAATTGCCCCTCTTTCCCCACTATGAGGCTTCCCTCCTTAATCTAGTAAAAGGCAAATAATATTTTAAACTACCCTAAAGAATTATTACACTGTCAAACACTTTTCAAATTTTCGTACTAACTTGAACTGAAAATGCAGAACTCTGTTGAATGTGCCAGGTAGGAGACTTTTTTGGTCAGTGAACTTTCTTCGTTAACTCTTATCATCTCGTGATTTTTAAAAACCTATAGACGCATAAATAAGGCTGAGCTACCGAAATTTATCAACAAACAAGTTAGGTTTGTTGGGAGAGTACTTTCTGTAGATGGTGATACAGCTACATTTGAAGCACCTGATGGAGGGACCGTAAAGTGTAAGATAATGAGTCCTCCCCCCAGTATGTTTGTTGAGGTGATCGCTCAAGTAATGCCAGATTTGACGCTTACACAGACAGACTTTATGTTTGATTTGGGTAATTCACTAAATATGGAGCTAGTTAATGAAAGTATAAAGTTGTCTCTACATCCTCAATTGAGGGAATATTGGGAACCTACAACTAGCCAAGTCTGAGGAGTTAAAAAATCAGTAACTATTAGCTAATGTAATATATGTTATACTAAGTAAGTTGTTGATATATAAACTAATCTGGCTGGTTTTATTAGATTTTGGAATATACACTAAGCAAACTACACCTTATTGTAAGCTTCTTTTAGTGTACAGGCGGGTCTCCTATTTGTAGTATAGTATTACTGGAGTTAAACAATTATTTAATTGAGATAAAGATGAGCCTAGCTACACAACTATACAACTATATTAGACAAAATAATAGCTTCTTTCATGTAGTCTGCAGAGATGTTTCGATGATAGCATATGATGCACTTGATGAAGTTTGGGATATTGGTATCAAAGGTAGGAGAGACGAAGAAGATAAAGTCCTGAGAACTAACTCAGACCTAAGAGAAATAGTTAGAAGAGGCTGTTCTTTGGGTATTAAGTTTCATGGGCCTAAGGAACAGAAGTACTGGTATGAATGTACTGACAATGTAGTAGTCTATTTATTACGACGTGGCCTACCTAAGTTTGAGGATTTGTGTCTAGAAAAAGATTTCCATTTACAAAGTAAAAGTGAAGAGGATTTGAAAGGTGTTGAGATCATATTAACAGAGAAAATTGATGGTGAGAACTCTCAGATATCATTTTTCAGCTTAACAAATCACTGGATAATTGCTTCGAAGAATGTAACGATACTATGCTCAGAGTCAAACGATATTAATCACAGCATATACTTAGAAGATAGATATACTGCAGTTAAGTTAATAGCTAGAGCTTGGTTTAATCTAATTGATAGTTTGGTACGTCCTGAATGTAATATTGAAGAACATAACATAACTAATATTAATCAAATTAAAAAGATATTGTCTGCAAATACATTATTAGCTGAACTTGTTGGAAATATAAATCGGCAACACATCGTAAACTATAATACAAACAATGAATTAAAATTATATTTTTTTGGCATGGTTCCAAATAATAATAACAATATATGTTTCAACCCAGAAGATTTATTTGTTATATTACCCCAACAATTACAAGAAAATATTATACCATTTCTAGAAATAGTAGATAGTGGTTCTCACTCTACAATTGTAAGAGCCAAAAAAAAAAAAGAACGAATTACTGGCTTTAAATCTGTGGATGAACTTAAAAAGTCTTTATGTAACTTACAAGAAAAAGTACTGAGTTTCAATGACAACTGTGAAGGTGCAGTAATATATATTACAAGGCATAATAAAGAATATTCTTATCAGGTTTTGGAAGGTATAGATTTGGAATTATGTCAACATAATGAAACTCTTCAAATTTTCAAAATAAAGACCTTATACTACATCTACCGTCGTTACTTAAGAGAAAGTCTAAGGCGTATTATAAGGAATGAAATTATATCACTTTGTAAATACTCAAAAGAATGTAATAAAATTAATATAGAGGAGGTTCAAAACAACGAATGGAATCAATTATATAACTTCTTTTTACTTCGTTTACCAGTGCTAACTTCCAAATTTATCAACACACTTTTAAATATATATCACAAAATTCTACGTTGTAACTATAAAGTGACCCACAGAATAAAGCAAGTGCTACCTTTCTCTGAAACAAATATTTATAATTATATACTCATATTTCAAACTTGTATAGTACGTATAACTTCTATTATATTTATTGGGTACAGATATGTAGACATTGACTACTTGCAATTGGATATGAACTTATTCAACTACTTTTGCACATTTGTCAAAAGTGCTGAGGAAAGTGTAGCACAAAAATTATTTCCAATAAGAAATCTCAATCCGAAACTTATTCCAGATAAAAATAGTTATGCAATAGAAATATATATACCTCCATTTTATATACCCTGGAAATATATAAGAAGTAAATTGGCAGAAATGCTATTAGTATCTGAAGAAACACTTGTTTTGAGTAATCAATGTTATCTGACAGGTACTAAACTTGGAATTGAAACTCAAGATAGAAATATATCTAATAATATCATTGTAAATCTGCACCATCTAAATAAAAAGTTATTTAAAAATCCAAAAGTCCAAACACTCAATATAGTATGTTTAGGCGATGATTACTCAAATGTAAATAACTTACTAAGTGGTAATATTCAATTTTTGAATAGATGTTTTTATAGAAATTTGACAATACTTAATCATTCAGAAACCCCTTCTAATACACAACTCCTTATATCTAAAAATTTACCATTTTTACAAACAGCTGACATTTTATCCAGATATATTAGTGAAATTTGCAAAATAACTGGCTCAGATCGTGCAGTGAGCAAACATATACAAATAAATACTTTATACACGAATAAAATAAATATTCCTATTACTTCAGATATTAAGACGATTTCGAGTATATCGGAAGTTACAGACTATATGCCATGGAACTGCCAGACTATATCTGACTTCCTACCACCAGATTATGCTTTAAATAAGAAGGACTTCCAATTACTAACAAAGTTGAGTTTCTTAGCATCTGACAGAATATGTTCAACTGCAGAACTTTACCCAATTAAAAACTTCAATAATGGATTTATTCACTGTTTATCTGGGTACTCAACTGCTTCTAGTCGACTGAGATCTTTTCAAAAGTTAGACCATGGTGAAAATTCTCATACTATTGAGTGTACCGTAATACTACCCTGCGGCCTACCAGGAAGTGGAAAAACTTTTGTGCTAACTGAATTTATGAAGCAGATTTCAACAAGCAATAATCCAATACATATGGAGACACTCACAGTAAATGCAGAGCTTTTATTTAATAGTATTGAGGACTGTATAGATGATACTATTTATTCATTAGCTGTACTTCCAAGGAATAATGAATCTCTAATGTCTGTATATTCATATTTCGACTTAGTTCTTTATGTATCAAGTGATGGCTGTACTAAAGGTGCTTTTAATGGTGTAAAGCCCTTCTCTAAATCTGAATCTAATTCAAAATATTACTCAAAAGTTGTAAATATTGCTGGGAAGTGTTGTAATCTTTCAACTGACCTTTATGGTCTGAATGATAGAGAATTTCGTAAATATTCAAGGGAAGGGAAAAGAATGATGCATTCAATTGTACATAGTATATTATGTAAATGCCTGGATATTAAATTTGGAAAAATTGAGGATATATGGTGTTTTAAGCTTAGTGAAATGTACTCTCATGATTATAAGATAAAAGCACTGATTATAATTGATACCAATAATATACCAGATATTTTGAAGTTACAGATGATTCATTATAACAATGAATCTTATCAGAATGATATACTGTTTAGATTTGTTGCTATGCTGACCCCATACCCTGATAATATCAATAATGCGAAGAAATATTCAGGATGTGAACTTAATCAAACTTATCTTGATTCTTTGAATTTTATAAGTAAGAACGATGGTGATTTTATTGAATATACTGCAAAGTCTTCGAAGAATGAGTGGCCATATATTTGGAGTCCAGAAATTGTAATTCAATGTATTATACGGATTGCAAACAGACAATACCATCCTACTTTAATGGGTCTTACACAAAAAAATATCGACATACTTTTATGCTTCTTGAACTTGTACTCCAAAAAAGTATTTGTCAAAGACAATACGAATTTGGCTACGGGAGATATCTTTCAATTGTCCAAAGAACTTTTTGAAGTCTTGAATTTTGATGGCTACATATCTATTGATACCTTTTCAAATGATGATTCAGATATGATACTCAAATCTAATATCACTAAAAAAGCAATCTGTATATTAAGACGAATTATTCCAGACATAAAATTACTCAGAAGTAATAGCGAGTTGCAACTACAGTTTCAAGACTTCCTATCAATTGTTAGTAAGATTCCCTCAAGAACTTCATACTTTCCATCAACAAAATTAAAATTAGAAGCTTTTAGTAATCAGTTATTTAAGATAGTTAGGATGACAAAAAAAGTAAATACAGCTAAAGAAAATTATTACACTGGTACCTATAGTATGAACCGTGAAATAAGTCATATAAAAAGTGCAAAAGTGTTTGTTTTAGAAGATTTTGACTATGCCGCAATTTCATTAGTAGATAAATCAATACTAAATAAAATAAGAGAAATATGGGTGCACTTTTGTCAAGATTTTAAATTACCAATAGATATGAAACAATACGAATTAATTAGAAAGCATATTACAACATTCTTTTTTAAAACTAACAATCTTGGAAACATCAACGGAGGAAATAACAAGACTAGTCCTGAGCTATCTAGTTTAAGTAATTCAAGATTACACCACCTGGCAGCTCTAATATCTATGTCCTTTTTTAATGAATTTTATTTATTTCGGTGCATATCTCTTGTGTATGTTCCAATATGGGGCTTATCTTTTATTGTACTTGAAAGTCAACAAGAATTCCTAAATATACCGAATGATTCTAATAACTTAAATTCCGAAAGTAGATACTTAATGGAAGTAAAGATACCTACAAATATATTCACAAAGAAATACTTACCATTTAGAATGTATGGGGTTCCTCATATTACTCTAATCTCAACTAAGGTAAAACCAGTCACCTCAAATTATGTTATTCAGATTTTAAAGCGAGATTTACCACATTTAGTAAGTAAAAGTGAAGGTGATTGTATTTTAAATAGCTCCTTTATCAAAATTAATGATGAATTAGTAGAAATACATTCGAAGCACCTATGGAAAGAAAATATTGAAATAAAAGGAGCACTTAGACCATTTTAATAATAGTCCAACAAATTTATAATAAATAACTTAAAATTAGTTAATAATTCATTATTACGTTACAGCAACTACTTTCCAAGTAGAAAATAAACTGTTATATATGTTCTTGATTTTTCATATAGAAAAGTATCAAATCTAACTCTCTACATCATAAGTAGAAATTTATATTAAGTCTATTAGTAAATCCTTTTTTTTTTTTTTAGAAATATACTACCATTCTTGTTTAGATCATCAAGAAATCAAGATACTTTTATGTTCTAGATTTAAGAATATACTTAAAATTTATTTAGCACTATTGATTTTAGTAGTGTGTTATATCAGCCATTATCCCTGAGTTTTTAGAATTTTCACTAGTACAGGAGATATAATTGGACCATCAATATATCCCATTAAATACTTGTAATTTGTAGATTTCACTAGTTTACATAGCATAGCAACAATAGTAAATAAATCACTCCATGGATATATAATGTTTTAAGTAGAAATAATATATGTATAACTGATAGAACTGTTACCAGTTTTAAAGCTCTTAATAGATTGCAATAAATATTAATGGTAATATAACTAAGATATATTATCAAATTAAAAGCTTTTAGTGAATACATTCAAGAGCTTTATAAAAATGTTGATAGTTATCTAAGACCTTTATATTGATACACTAACCTTTATTACTAATAAGATTTAATGTAATATCAGTTGCTTTATTTAGTATAATAAAATAGTTTGAGTCCAGACCCTCGATTAAAGTGTTTAACTTATTAAACTTCTATAAAGTCTAAATTACTGAATTTCTGAGCTATCTGTTCAGTGACTTGTATCAAAAGTGCTCCTGTATAGATTCAAAAAAAAATCTCTTGAGATTCTCTCAGTACATTTAGTATTACCTATTGCAATTAAGTAGTACTAGCAAGATATAAAGATCTACTTTTTGTGAACAATGATGTAGCCTTTATCATCCTAACTAATATCATTCTTCAATATCTTAATATTGTGAACTTTTAGGGTAGGTAGCAAAACCCACTTTTCTTAGTCGGTATAATGTCAAGCGTTTTAGAAGGCACTTAGAGTCTTGATTAGTTATTAATACTGTCGATCTAGAGTGTATTGTGACTATGTTGATGCAATTTTTATTAAAGTATAAATAACAAATTTAAATTTAATGAGAGTCAAGGCGCATATTTAGCTATAGTGTATTTATAGCAAGCCCTCGTTTCAGTTTCTCATTGAAATTTACCATATTTCAACTGTTAGAGTCACAGTAGAGCGCTTAAGTTTATTATTTGACGCGGATTTTCAAGTTTATACTGAGTAGAGTGCAGATAACTCGACAAAAGCTTGGAAACGAAGATAACTTACAGTACTAAACTGTATATTAATATTGACTACGCAAACTTAAATTTAGATAGCATATTTGTTATTGTGTAATTGCAGGATGTTTTGTACTAGGTACAAGAATAATAGTAATTTTGGAAATACCCTTAAAAGTATCTCTACCTTTTTCATCAGGACAAGTTCTGGCATTTTACATCGTCATATTGGCACTTCAGCAAGCTGTTATTCAGATAAAATAGGTAGAGATGTCATTGGAATCGATCTAGGAACAACAAACTCATGTGTAGCAATAATGGAAGGAAGTTCTCCCAAAGTCTTGGAAAATTCTGAAGGAATGAGGACAACACCATCAGTTGTAGCTTTTACTGAGGATGGACAACGTCTTATTGGCATTATTGCAAAGAGACAAGCAGTTACAAATGCAGAAAATACTGTATTTGCTACAAAGCGCTTAATTGGACGTCGTTTTGACGAAGATGCAACTAAAAAAGAGCAGAACATACTACCTTATAAAATTGTAAAGGCACCAAATGGAGATGCGTGGGTAGAGTCACATGGTAAACAATATAGTCCAAGCCAAATTGGTGCCTTTGTGTTGGAAAAAATGAAACAAACAGCAGAAGCATACTTAGGACGTACAGTAAAACAAGCAGTAATAACTGTGCCTGCTTACTTTAATGATTCTCAACGACAAGCAACAAAGGATGCTGGTAAAATAGCAGGATTAGATGTCTTAAGAATTATAAATGAGCCAACTGCTGCAGCTTTGGCTTTTGGAATGGACAAGGTTGACGGTAAGACAGTTGCAGTATATGATTTAGGTGGTGGGACCTTTGATATTTCTATTTTGGAGATATTAGGAGGAGTTTTTGAGGTGAAAGCAACTAATGGAAATACTTCTTTAGGTGGGGAGGACTTTGATCAAAGAGTGCTGGCATTTTTAGTGCAAGAATTTAAGAAGAATCAAGGAATTGACTTAAGTAAGGATCGACTTGCGTTACAACGTCTTAGAGAAGCAGCTGAGACTGCCAAAATTGAATTAAGTTCTAAAAACCAGACAGAAGTTAATTTGCCTTTTATTTCTGCTGACTCAGCAGGTCCAAAACATTTACATGTAAAGATAACAAGAGCGAAACTCGAAGATCTAGTACATGACCTTTTATCTAAAACAGTTGTTCCAAGTGAACAATGTATTAGAGACTCTGGAATCTCAAAGAAAGATATTAGTGATGTAATATTGGTTGGTGGAATGACTAGAATGCCAAAGGTAACGGAAATAGTGCGTTCAATATTTGGACGTGAACCCTCCAAAGGTATTAATCCCGATGAAGCAGTTGCAATGGGAGCAGCTATCCAAGCTGCAGTTTTGAAAGGTGAAATAAAGGATTTACTTTTACTGGATGTGACACCTTTATCACTGGGAATTGAAACTCTTGGTGGAGTATTTACCCGATTGATTAACCGAAATACTACTATTCCAACAAAGAAAAGTCAGGTGTTTTCTACTGCTGCTGACAATCAAACTCAAGTAGGTATAAATGTATTTCAAGGAGAGAGAGAAATAGCAATGGATAACAAACTGCTGGGTCAATTCGATTTAATGGGTATTCCCCCAGCCCCAAGAGGTGTCCCTCAAATAGAGGTGACATTCGATATAGATGCTAATGGTATTATGAATGTAAGCGCAGTAGATAAATCAACTGGTAAGAAGCATGAAATAACTATTCAGTCATCTGGAGGTCTTAGCCCTCAAGATATAGAAAAAATGATAAGAGAAGCAGAAGAGTACCGCTCAAGTGACAAAACAAAGAAGGAAATTATAGATGCACGGAATGATGCAGAAACCTTAATATATTCTGTTGAAAAACAAATTACAGATCTCTCCGATAAGCTGTCAACAAGTGATAAGGAAGAATTACAGTGTAAAATTGAAAAGGTGAAGAGTACTTTTTCTTCACTAGAGCCTGAAGAAATTAGGAGTGAGACGAGACAACTACAAGAGGCATCATGGAAAATCTCACAGAAAGCTTATGGATCAGCATATTCAAATAATACAACAGATTCCCCTTCAGGTTCATCAGAAGGCTCAATTTAATAATATCTCTGGATCTTACATGGAAGATAGGTAGGGCAAGAGCTGAGGCAATTCTCTTAAATTCATAACCATAAACTTTTAATAATATATCATATTATATTTTTATTTCACCAACTCAAATTACCAGATTTTTACAAATTATCTTAAGCTTGTCTACCCTAGAATCGATACAGCGCATTTCAAGATCTGCATGCAATACATTGTAGCCTAGGGCTACTCTGTATTGCACTCTTAAAGAAAATACTTTTTATATTATCTTCAGAAAATCAAATGAGTCTATCTTATATAACTTATTTAGTGTTTTTATTTTGCTCCATACAAGAAATATTATGCACTGAATTATACTCAGGATTTATTCCACAAATTGACCAAGATTTTGAACAAGATTACAACTCTCTAGATATTACCAGAGATAATACTGCAACCAATAAAGTTAGGAGAGTGCTACAACCAATCAGTGATAATGGACAATGTATAATTCTTCTTTATACTTATGGTTCAGCAGTTCCAACTAAGATATCAGATCCATCTACCTCATGTCCAATAGCTGGCCATAGGAGCTATTTATTTGAAGGGGAATATGGTGAAAACTCTTCTGCTTCAATAGTGGAGATATTTCCAATTGTTCAGAACTATACCTGTTTAAGAAGATCTGGTTGCACAATAGCTATATCTGGTAGTGGGTTGTCACAAGATGACATGATCTACATAATTCCAAATTATTGCAATGAAACAGATGTAGGCAAGTTAAAACCATCAACTTTCCCTATCTCTAGTCCTTGCCCTCCCCAAAATACATCTAACAGTTTGGGGCCCTTCAAGGGTGTAAAGTCATATGGAACATCTGAAATTGTAATTGGAGATAACATGCAGAAACACCCAAAACACCTTACAACTGTTCTCTTTAACATTATACTGCAGCCAAATAATCTCTATGACTCTGCATATATTTGCTATTCTCCTGCTCGCAGTAGGGTATATAAACCAACTGATAATCCTGAAGTATTTTTTTACAATGCGGGATTACTGAAAATTGATAGTAAGATTATTTTTTCCTGCGACTTCGAATCTAAGGGATACTTAGGATGTGGATTTAATTCTTTAATAGACTTTCAAACCAAGACGAGATTTGAGTTGGGGAATGGAAATGAAGTTGTTGTCGGATCTAGCCCTCAAGCAGATACTACAATAGGAGTAAGAGGCAAAGGACACTTTCTATACTTTAGAGCACCTGGATATATGCCGGGAGCATCTGCGCTACTCTTAGGAAATCCCAAAGTATATTCTTTTGGTACATATTGTCTTTCTCTCAAATACTTTATGGCAGGTGCAGATGCAAATGTTTTAAGATTATACTTAGCTTCAGGTCTATTGGGATCTGTTCCCTTAAATAATCAAGGTATACCCACTTCTCAAAATAAGAAACCTAAAGTTGTGACTCATTTCGGTCGGCCAAATTGGCTTGTTGTAGGACAGCAAGGCCCTACATGGCAATTAGGGGGTTTTGAATTTTATTCAGATGGTCTTACTCCTTTAAAACTGGTTCTAGAAGCTATTGGAGGAAGATCTGAGGATAGTTTAGTTGCAATAGATGACATTATTATTAGATCAGGTCACTGCCCTAGTGAAATCATTAGGGCTAGTGAAAGAGCAGATCAGAAGTGCGTCTGGGGAGAAGTCAGGTTGATATCATCAAACTTTACAACAGAGAAGTCATGGGATATAGAAGGAGCACTAGGATGCAGTGGACGCACCTATTCATTTACAAATATACAAGTCCCGTCTTCAGATAATATAAAGTGGGCTACAACAGATTGGATTCCTTGTTGTCTACCTGGATATGGAACCTACACTGTGAATATCTATGATACTTTTGGTGATGGCTGGAATAATGGGAATTATTTAGAATTTAGATTTTTTGACGAAATTATACGTATTGGTGACCTTTTTAAAAGTGGGAATGTCATGAAAACTACTATTAATGTAGGTATAATAAAAATTGAGGAGATTAAGGCTACAGAGACATTGGTTAGTATAACTATTAAGTCAAATAGAAATAATGTTAATGCATGGTGCGCACTAACAAAAGCTGGCAATGTACCTCCTAATAGTACTACCTTAAGAAAGTATGGACTAAGGACAAAACAACCATTAATGCAAGGGGATACTTATGAATTCAATTTATCATCATCTAACAAGGGAGTTCTGTTACCTAATACTGAATATGACTTATACTGTTTTGGACAGGATGCATCAATTACATTAGAAAGTTCATCAGTTGTGGATAATCTAGCAATAGAGTATTCTAGGGTACGTATTACAACTGATTCAAAATATCCTATACTTACAATACAGGATCTGGAAGTTGGAGAAGAAAGTGTTTTCTTCACAGTAAAATTGGATGAGCCAGGATCAATATGGTGCTCTGCACAAATTGATACTAAAACTCTATCTATGAATTTAAGTACAATTGAAGAGGATAAACTTGTGAGAGATATAAGAAGTAAGGGGGTTGAACAAATGATATCATCTAGAGATGTCATGGTTATAAAAAAAGTAACTATTAATGGGCTTATTCCTGCAACTAAATATAAGCTAATTTGCACAGCTGAAGATTTAGCTTTACCTAAAGCAAATAGAATCCCAATTAAGCAAGTATTGAGCAAATTAACTTTAACTTTTATTACCAAGGATAGAATACCAAAAGTTAAAATTAATCATGTAACAGCTGAGCTAGGAAAATTTACTGTTGGGGTGCATGTAGATACACCTGGGAAAGTAGATTGTGTAGCTACTCTTCCTGATGGAATGTATCCAAATCCGAGAGATATCCAAAGGTATGGTCAAAGCATTAATATAACAGATCCATCAGAAGAAAATTTCCTAACTTTAGTAGGAATTGAAGGTAATCAGAAATATATAGTATACTGTATGGCCACGAGCAGAACTGGCCTCAGCATGCAAGTTACAGATATATGGAGTACTGCTACAGACATAACATCATTTGGACAATTCTGTGATATTCCATCATTTCCTTCTGGAATTGAGACAGGCTATACTACACCTTTTGACCCACTAACTCACATTGAAGAAATAAAGGTTCGGAGTTACTTTGATAGTATTAAAGATAAATATAACTCTAAAGGACCATATAGAATAACACTATTTATAAATAAAACTGAAGCATACGAGTATTTAGATTCCCTAACTAATCACTTAAAAGATCCAGAAACAGTTCCACTTCCAAGTCCACCTCCACGTTATGCACGTATTAGGTTTGGTTCTTGCAATGAGAACTTAAATGACTCAAATCCTGAAGGTTTAAATGGACTGTATCATCAATGGAAGGTTGGACCAATTGTACTGAGTGATAGTGAGAAAGAAAAGAGTGGAAGTTGGGGTCATTTGGAATCTGAAAGAGAAAAAAAGCATAGCTTAGTGCAGGCAAATGAAACTGTTGCAATGTATCATATTGACTTAGCTGAGCCAAAACCTGTAGAATGTGGAGGGTGGAACCCAAGTGGACCTTTTGGAAGAAGGCTTCAACAAGTAGATTTTGATGGTGAGACACTTAATAACACTTCTAATTTAAGATTTCAGTCTAGGCTCTTTGATCTATTATCTGATAATAAATTAGATGAAATCGTCTTTGAGTCATGTGGGGCTCATTTACCTGGTATACAAGATCAAGCTGAACAACATGTACGCTTGGGACCAGTAGTATATCAACCTGCCCTAAATGTGACATCAGAACCTTCTATATGGGCTGGCATAACTATTAAAGATGGTACACAATGTCCAATTTTTTTTGAGTTGATTGCACCACATGCAACTCTACAGAGTATCAGAGATGGATCAGCAAAAATTGAATTTGATCGTATTCATAGAATGCTTGTAAAACAAATATGGTATAATGGAAGTGCTTATAAAACCTTAGATGAACTAGTTTTTTCCTACAATGAGGCAAAGTTAATTAACTCTGGAATCCCTGCAGATGAAATGAATTGGTATAGAGGGAGAGATAACATAAGAAATAAAGATGATGAATTGCAAAATAGATTGTCTCTAGTTAACCCAGTTATACTTGAATCTCGTAGGATTGAACATGAACAATCTATGCATCAGAACAGGATACGAAAACTTCAGTACCTTGAAATGTTTAGTAGAGGTGACCTAGAAGTTAGAGCTAAACCTGAGCAGTGTGAGCCTGGTGGTCGCCGCTTTCAAGTTATGAAGTCTCCTAATAGAGAAGCTTACACAATTAAATGGATAGGTTGGCAGCTTACACTTACTAATGATCGTGACAGCGGATTTAAGATTTGGAATTTGAACTTTATGGGTAGAAGAGTGGCTTTTGAGCTAGGAATGATTGATGCTATGGCTCACTATACAGTTTTTGAGAGACAATGGTTTTTTTTGGATAGCTGGTACGGGGGACTAGGTACTGCTGCACGTCGTGTCCACCCAGGTTTAGAATGCGCAAATACAGCTCAGACTATTTTTTGGGATAATAGTGCCTGTATTTTTGAACTTGATACTGGACGCCCAATAAGATCACACTGGAAAACTGGTGGTATAAAAGATGCAGCACCATTAACAACTCTTACAATTCGTCAAATAATAACAGTTTCAAACTATGATTACATTGTAGATTTAACTTTGTATAATCAAGGCTCTTTTGAAATGGGAGTTAGCTTTACTGGAGAACTTTATGCAGGGTTAGAAGTACCATATTTCTCGGCTAAACAACATCAATATGGTACGCAAATTAGTCCCTCAGGACAAATGGCTGCATTACACTCCCACTTTGCGGTATGGAAGATTGACTTTGACCTAGGTTCCAATTATACTGATAATTCTATCTCATGGATAAAAGTGCTTAAAGATCCTATTAAAGAAGGGCATCATAAATTAGAAAGAACATTTGCGGAGAGAGAATCTAATGCATATTTAATGTATAATGAAACTCATCACCATCCAAGAGCTTATTTTGTTGTTGATGAAAACCATAGTACTTATGGAAATGTAGGTGGATTTCTAGTCAGGCCTTCACATACTATTGCAGACTTAATGCCAGATCATGAGCTTTATTCCGGACCCGCCTCCTGGTCTAAATATCAGCTGGCATCTTCTGTATTCAAGTACTCGGAACTTGATGCTGACTTACCTAGAGATAATAAGTTTGCTGCAAAACCTGCCGTTAGATTCGATTCATTTATTGAGGATGACGAAGTAATTAGACACTCTGATATTGTAACATGGGTAACATCAGGAATCTGGCATATTCCTACCCTGGAGGATGTACCACAAACAACTGCACTTGGGAATACTTTAGGCTGGTATATAAGGCCATTTAATTGGTGGCCAATGGATCCAAGTGTTACTTTACACAATGCTATCAAGGGAGACTTTATTGAACCTGGGACGTGTGCTGTGCAGAGAAGAGGAAATCTTTTTAAAGTGATTAAAATTGTGGAATAAATTTGTTAGAATCTAAGGAAATAATCAATATTTAATTAGCCCTTACTTTATCCATATATTATACAATTTTTAGGCAAATATTATATATCAATCTAGCATAGTCTATTCTTATTGTATGTGACTGCATAAGAGCCATATTAATCTAATAGAGCTGTGATTGTTAACTCTTATAAATTCCCTGCAACTTAGATTGTAGAGAAGTTAAAGGAAGATAAACTGAAATTCCGTAAATAAGTAGTGTCAAACTACTTTTCTTAATTTAGGAATTGCAACAAACTGTACTTGATACTCTTGAAAATTAATTACTTAACAAATTCTAAGTCAAATTGAAAGTTGTACATATATATGCATACACTGGACTTAGGAAGTGATTTAGGGCTAGTATTCTGTAGAAAGTTCACAAAATTTCCCTTATATATAGACCGTCAGGCTGTCTTTTGAATTTAGAATAGTTTATGTTCATTTTAGAATTTGTGATTTAAATATTATATTTTTCCATGAATTTCGAAAACTACATAGCTCCAACTTCTGGTATTGAAACTGAGAAGATTACTTCTCCAATTACTGCCAAGGAAAGTAGTGAGACACCTAGTACAACTAATTCTGTTTGCAAAGATTGCTCCTACAATGGAAAAGAAGAAAATTTATCAATAAAACACAAGATGGTATGGTTAGGTCCGGCAGGAGGATATGTATTAATGGAGGAAAATCCACCAAATAGAAAGGTACTTGATAGAGAATTAACCAATCCCCTATATTGTAGAGTTGTGCAGCACAAAGCCTCGGTATTGGATTGTAGAACTGGAAATAATGAAACCAATACACTAAGTACTGTAATTTCGGCAAAACTAGACAATACAGCAAATTTAGAGAGCTATAAAGAAAGAGAGGATTCTCTTAATTTTAGCTGGCGAGAAGAGGAATCAGTACAACCACTTCCATACCAAGATATAGGCCCAATTGGTAATAGAAGTAAGTTAGCTAGAAATTTGGTTCCACTTGCAACAGTGAGAGATATATATAAACAATCACAGAGTCCTCGAAACTATTGTAAATAATTATATATATATAACTAACAAAGATACTTCTTTCTTCCTAACAATCTAAGGTAAATCTCTTCTTGAGTGTAGAATTTTTAGTAGTGTAATCTTTACGCTTCCTTTGTAGTTTTATCTTTTTATCTGATAAACCCCCAGTGCTGTCGGATTCTTTAAGTAAAGAACACCGAATAGGTTTAGGTAATAAATTCCATATTTCCTTAATACGTTGCTGAGCCTGCCGAATTAACAAAAATGTTTCTTTTGATAGTAATGGAAATGACATTGATATTTGTATTTTCTGTTTTTCCGTAAGATAAGGATTACAAACTGGAAATATGATCTCACTTGGTGATTGATAGTGTGTTGTATGAGTAGGATATGGATATGCAGATTGAGTCATAACATGAGGAATTCCATAAGGAAATGTATGAGGAAATGTGTTTGTATAAGTCGGTACATAAGCACCATTAGGATCAGTACCATATGGAAAGCTTGTACCAGAAGTGCCCCATGTATCTATATACTGTTGATGAATAGCATGACTAATTGTACTTGAAATACCCATTCGATTATGGGACTGAGGAATAATACTCTGTGTTTTAATACCATGAGATTTTATAAGCCCACTTTTTATTGTTGATTCCAAAACTTGATCTTGCATACTAGAAATACCAATTAGAATACTTTCTGCACTTCTAAAATCTGGATTATCACTAAGTGCAATATTTTGCACAGAATCTTCAATATAGGTTGCGTCTACTTCAGCTGTTGCATTAATATGTGTAAGATTGTGTTTGATATCAGTACTTTGAGTAATCATGGTATGGGAATTTGGCTCTATCTCTACAGTTTTGGATTTATCAGTATCTTTTGAATTAAATAAAGTAACAACTTCATGTTGTTTAACAGAATTTGTATCATCACTTTTTGGATTGGTATTATTTTCTAAATTACTGTTCAGTTCACTTTTCTCTATATCTGATTTATTGCGTATAGGGAAAATAAATTGATCCCAATCTATTGTTGCTAAAATATTTGCTAGGCTTTTATTAGGTACACTACCTCTAAATCTCTGATTACAAGCTGGACATGCCTTTACGGCAACATTTTTATTCTTCTCTAAGTAGCGTTGAACACAATCTCTGCAGGCAGAAGTACCGCAACTCCCTGCGCATTTGATCAAGACAGGATTAATCAGAGGACAGTTGCATAATTTACATATATATTCTGACGGTAATGTCAACTTCGACTCTAATTCATCTTCTTGATCTTCTGCAATATTAATTGAACGTTGGGCTTCATGATGAATTTCCTTCAATTCACGCCATGGAATTCGTTGTATGACTACTCTGGAATAAACCGGTATTAATTTCTCATCAGGATATACTTCCTTCTCCTCCGTATCATAGACACGCAAGTCAAATAAACGAGTATACTCTTTTCCTAGACCTGCATGTTCAGCTACTAGCACTTTCAAATCGCTAGTTTTTATTGAATTGACATTAAGCTCCAATGAACGATAGCTATCCAATCGCTCATGAACAAAACGATAGTAAACAGACATTATTAAATCAATCTTATCAAGCTTTAAGTATTAAAGCTCAATCTAAATCTATAGTTTGTTTTTGAGGAGAGTGTGATTAATGAATCAGAAATTTATTGTACCGGTTTTTTAAGACAAGCGCGTAAAGGCTCATAATCTGCTATTCATCGATATAGACAACTGGGAACAAACTTCAAAGACATTTACATTTATTGGTCCAACTATCGCTGAAGGTAAATGTCAAGTGCTAATGTATAGGTTTGAATCTTCCTATGACCTCATGAACTCCCCACTAATATGGGTATGATTAGAACCACTATATATTGGGATCTAGTTTCTATTAGTACACGCCTTGTACTGCTTTAGTTCTGTGAAGTATATATGAAACAATTTAATATTGTTCTATACTTTATAAAGATAGTTCCCTACGCTTTGAAATAGTCTTATATCACTATGCTATTATACTGTGCCAATAATATTATGCAACAAAAACTTAATTAGCTAGGTGTTGCTTATAAAAAAAAAAGTACTTCAAGATGAAAATGTTTGTTGCAAACTTATAGTAAGCTCTAGTCACCCCACGGCGGGAGCTACCTTACTATTAGCTTCGTATATTTTAAGAACTAAGAACTATTTCAACTTAAACGTGTAACATAAACTTGCAAAATGTTCGAAGCTAGATTACAAAGTGCCATTTTATTCAAGAAGATTACTGAAGCACTAAAGGAGCTTTGTCATGATATAAATATTGAATGTGACTCTGAAGGTTTGCATTTACAAGCAATGGATTCTTCTCACATTGCTTTGGTATGTTTGTGTATATCACCTGAAGCATTTGAACACTACCGTTGCGATAGGCCTGTTGTCTTGGGTTTGAGTATGCAACAATTATCTAAATTTATGAAATTTTGTGATAAAGATACAAGCATGTTACTGAAAAAGTATGATGATGATGACGATAACAAAATTACCTTGTGCTTCGAAGACAATATGAATACAATATCACTTAAGGAATGTACACTACGTCTCATGGATATAGAACAAGAACATATCTCTATACCAGAGGAAGACTATGAGTGTAATGTAACTATGCCTGCAAATATTCTACAATCTATAGTTCGTGATATGAGTGCAATAGGTGATGAGGTAAATATAGAGATAAGTGGGAAATGTGTTAAATTCTCAGTTGATGGAGATGATGGGAAAGTTGACTTGAATTTTCCAGTAAATGATTCTCCCGATGAAACAAAGGCAGTTCAGATTCATGCCAATAATGTAATATCACATAGATATGCATTAAGGTATTTCTCTTATTTTACAAAGGCTACACCCTTAAGTACAACAGTAATGATGAGCATATCTCAAGGTGTCCCATTGAGATTACAATTTCCCCTTAATGATAGGAGTGACCAAGGAAAAATAGAATTTTATCTAGCTCCCAAACTTAGATAGGGTATGTATTTTAATTGGACTTGTAGTTATCTGAGTGTTATGAGGCACTTAGTATAGTATTTATAGTTTTGTAAAGGAAATTTCGATTAAGATTGAATAATTTCGATATATTCCTATTCTCAAGCATCCAATAACTTTCTAGATTCGTAGTTAACGTTATTGCATGTGCAACATTATTACTCAGTCCCTAATATAGGATATCTGAATATTGGGTGTTTATGTAAATACCTTTTGCTTTATATACTAAATATCTTTATATTAACTCCAAATATCTAAAGCTTATCTCACTATTAGAATATTGACTGTGTTACTTCATCTCCAATATCTTTTTCTATCAAAAATATTTATAATTAGTACAGAGATATCTTAGATAAGTTACTAAAAAATTCATTCATCGTTGATAATACCTGGTATTTCTCAAAATATTCGCGTACTTTTGATTTTAGTTTGTGGAAAACACATAAAGAGTGTTTTTATTTAACGTATGATAGAGAAGTTCACTAAGATTGATGGAGATTATTCAGTTTTACTTATCTTAGAAATTTTATTTTGATTAATCTTCAATTTAACGAAATATATACACCATTTAATTACAATTTTAAGATGTATAAGTAAGTTACAAAACTTTTCAGAAATTCCCATAAGATTTTTTATGAAGGAATCTCCAAGATTCCTTGCAATATTAAGATCTAGTACAGATTGACTATCATCACATCTCAGGATACAACCTGATAAAAATTCTAAGTTCTTTTTGCAAAAATAGGCTACTGAAAAAGTTACTTGACAGGACAGTAAGCTTATTTGAATCTATCATACACATTTAAGTTGTACTTATTAGTTTTATCCTTTTGAGTTATAATTATCTTTGTTATCTATTTGGAGAGACATTTGATTTTTGAAGGTATTATCCAACTATTGAATTAAACCTTTCCAATATTTAAATAAATAATTTTTTAATTCCTCACCACTGGTGGAGTTAATCCCATATATATACAGCCTATTCAAAATTAAATATGCAGATTTCACTTTGTACTATAACGAGGTAATTTAGTAGAATATTAAGTCATTAGTAAAATTTTTTTGATACTGATAAATTTATGAAGCCGTTTTTAAAAGAAATATCCTTGCTATATAAAAACAAAAAGATAGATAATAGTGTGGTAAAATAATGTACTATACTTTATTTTCATATAAATATTTGGAGACTCTAATATACTATTAATATACAATTGTAACTAATTTTTCAAAAAGAGTAAGTAAATTGGTCCTTTAAGTACAAAGTAATGTATGAATAAAATAATTATCAATACAACAATAATAATATATGATTTATAGTGTATTAAGAAGTATGGAGGTAATTGGTAAAGAATTACAAATATTAACCCATTGATTATATAATATAAAAATAGATATCTTGAAATTACGAATTATATATATAATCCAATTATCTAAAGATTTTAAAAGTAATTCGATAGAGCCTCTTTGAAATTTCCTATAGCTAGGTGAATTTATTGGCAATATAAAATAATGATGTCTAATTCTTCTTTAACTACTTGATATCAATGTATTGTCATGAATCCAGTGAAAATTATCTATTTCACTTCTTTATAAATTTGAATAGGTAATTCTATACTCAAAGTATATTTACTAATATTTAATATAACATTTTAAATTCTTAAACATAATACTTTTGGTGTAATATTTAGAAACTGTTGTTATTGAAATGATATTTTTAAGGAAATAAAATGATTTTTTAGCCGGTACATCTCTTTTAAGTACAATGATGGGCTTTTTCATATCAACCAGAATTTATACTTCTATGATTTTGTAGTATATCAAAAATATCAAGCTATTTAATTTCGGTAAGTATAACTGAAGAATTTCAACTATATTTGTTTATTATTGACAAAAGATTTTACTATTTTCTGGGTTTTAATATCTTTTGCAAGTTGATATATCATTATGTATTACATAAAAATGGTTCACTGAGTCGAATTTAAAGTTTATAAAAGGACCTCGAGTATAATGAGAAGTAATTACTTCTACCACTATTCCCTTGTTTGCCTCTAAACTATGCATTTCAGTGAATAGAAAATAAAAACATTTATTAATTTTAGTTCATATAATAAATCTATATCACATTTAGTATTGTTGTCAATTTTATATATTGAAATCTTGTACTTACCAGTTACATCTGCTAAAACAGTATTTTGTCATTAATTATCAAAAAAGGCCAATTGTAATTTTTATTAAAACCATATGCGTGGTTAAGTAAAAAAAACAAACTACAAAAGAAATAAACAGCTCATTTGATTTCAAAAGTTTCCCTTAAAACTCTATCTAAACCTTAATTATATAATAAACAATCTCTATAAACTTTTTAATATTTAATATAAATAAAATTGATTTTTTTCTAGTTTATCCTGAAGAAACTAATAAGTGTTTTAATAGATAGTCAAATAATATCTCATTCAAGCTTCTAAGCTAGTAGATAAAATAACATAATACCAACTAAGGTTTGCAAATTCTCAATGCTACATATAAAAATTGAGCTTAATAGTACAGCTTTTTTTTTAATTTATTATTTGTAACATATGAGTTACTTTAAATATTAATCCTTTCTATCTGATTTGACTTCTCACCATGTCTAGACCAAAAATTATTGTATAACAAAAAATCCAATATTCTACTTATTATACATGTTAATGGCTTATAATACTCTAATATTCAATACTAGCAGTCAGTTGTTTAATTCAGTAGAGTCTGACCCAAAATATCTTGTCCATATTCAAACTAGTAGCTGTAGTCTGATCTATACGTTTGGTAACTTCAGGTTTTTTAGATTGTCAATCTCAGATGCTAGCTTCATAATGATATCTATTTATCTAAGTTAAATTTATATGAAATTAAGTTATTGAAAACATTACATATATATCTATTATATTGGTTTCATCCAACAGGGACTACTTAGAGATAATTTTATGTACCATTATATTTGTTATATTGGATAATTTAAGACCATCATTTGGATTTTAGTATTATCTAGAAGTATTCTTTAAATTCTAAATAATAGGAAAATTACTTTATTAATGGACATTATTTCAATTTTGTTCAATCCTTCTTTACATCTTCAACACCTACAGTAATTTAGTAGAAGGCTCAGATATCGGAATATAATAAAGGTTAAATGTATTAAAGTGCCTAAATGGGTATGTCATAAATCATTAGTGTATAAGTAAAAGTTTAATCTTTATCTTTAGCACGTAGATCTAATAAATTATTTGAGTTTATTAAAAACCAAAATATATGGTTAAATAAATCAATTATACAGTGAACTACAATTTTATAAATATATACGAGATTACATATCTTTGTACTATAATAAGTATGTTTACCTTGGTAGGATCCACAAGTTTTTTGTATACTTCTTTGTATATTTTCAGTATTTATGTCGTAAAATTCTGTATTGTTCTTTTTAGTATTAAATAAATTTGGAGTTTTGTATTGAAAATAATTGGTGTCCACTTTGTGTTATTGAGCTTTTTCTTCGAAATAAATGTGCTAGAATTTGAATAATCTGGATTATACCCTACACTCTTGTTAGTTATATCCTTTGTAACTACCAATAGGGTTGAAGAATCATCAGTAATTTACCGGAATTTAGTTTCTATATAATATTATTCTTGCATTGAAATGTTCTTTGGATATTCATTATTATTACTCTAAATATCTCGATATGTGTTACAATTACTTCGAGTATTTATATTCAGTGAAGAATTTCTGTATTTACAGTAGCTACCAAAAATCTACTCATTTATAGTAATTTAATTATATAATTGTTTCTAAAAAAATTGTGGACTAAACCAAAATTAATATATTTCTCTTTACAAAGTTTTTATAATTTTATACCCTGACTTCATTTGCATATTGTATCTATATGAAGATTAATTAGCAAAAAATTCAAGGTAAATATAAGATACATTGGGAGATAACAAAGAATCATCATAGTATCTTAAAAATTTATCCAATATCTTATCAAACTTTTCAGTTTATTCAAACTACCTGAAAACTATTAACATTTATATAAAATGTGGCGAATTTCCCTTAGAGTATCAAGTTTACAATATTGTTACAGAATATTAAAATTGAATATTAGATAAATGTGGTTTAATATGGATGTATTTGGGCCAATTAAAACGATACATTGCTCAAAGACTTAAGATCAATAAAATTAATGTATCTTGATCCATGAATAACTCAAAAATATTCACAATTATCATCACTAAATATTGTGAACTATTTATAAATTTTTTAAATGTAATTCTTTTTATTATCGGTTTTTAAATATTCATCAAATTTTGACTACTGGAAGCGTTTACCACTATATATAACTCCTGCACTTCATAAAGCGCCTTTAAAGTTTTGAGTAGTGGGTGAGTTGAGTCAATTGAAATAAGTCGAACCTTAAGTTTATAAAAGAATTTCAATAATCCAATTTACCAGTTGGATTAATGACAACTCTTTATATGGATCTCAGTTAGAGCATCTAAGAAATAGCTAGAGATAAGTACTAGAGAGGAATAAATCAAATAAAGTTAAAATGGCTATCTTTTTGATCTAAAACATCATAATTAGAATACTTCAGAAATATATATAATGGATAATTGATATATAATCTATAGTTATTTATTACACTTAGTAAATAGAATATCTCAAATATTTTCATACTGTTGAGACTCCCATTAAACTGTATTTGATCAAAGTGTATTTTCAATATGTGGAACATGTATATTGCATTCTTTATAAATCAACTTAAAAGTTTCTCGTAAAATTTTCAAGCACACTAGTTATATTCTAGAGTTTTTTTTACAATCACAAATCTATTATAAAAAGAAATAAAAGGGTCAGTTTCAATCAAAGTAAAATTTTGCAAATGAATATTTTATTAGTGTAGAAATATATTTGTGTCTTTTACTAGTATTTCTTTGGTTCTAATTTTAATGTCAATAATCTCATTATATAGCCTAATAATATTAGATGTTTCCATTATTTGAACGCAGAATTTAACTTTCATAGAACTTTTTCTGAACTTTATGTTAACAAACTTTAATATAATTAGAAGCTGAGTGCAGAAATTTAAATATTCTGATATGCTGAATTAATATGTACTCAGTATTTTTACTTATCTATATCATTCAAGATATAATTGGTAACCAAGTAAATTTTAATGAGTAGGCATAATTCATTAATTTATGGCAAACTTACCACAAGATTTGAAGATACAATAAAATACTGTATTTCTAAGACAAAGCTATCTACATTCAAAATTTTCATTTGGCATAATTAAGTATTTAAGAATAATTTGTTATATTTACTAGGTAGTTCTGCTCTTAAAATTAATTCACTGAGTAAAAAGTATAAATCATTGAATTGCATCTAACAAGGTTACAAAAATCTCTTCACATTACCTAGTTATAAAGGTTAGTGATATCGAACTTAGTAGATATAATACTTTAATATATTTTGTGTATATCTCCAATATCTTGTTTAGTTTCAGACACAAACTAATCGGACTTATGGTACTATTCCTTAGTGTCCAAAAATATTTAGGTACTCCCGTAAGTTGGAAAATTTTGCTAAATAGAGATTGGAACTTTAAATCTCAATAGTACTAGTAGAGTACTCTCTTATCAATATATTCAATGTCTCGAATTATGTATATTACTTTTGTATATAACATAGACTTAATAGACAATATCAAGATATTAGAGAATTTCAAAAGTAGTGGTCCGAGTAAATATTTCTAAAGCTTATACACTTCTGTATTTACATTTATCTTGTACTAAAACAATCACTTTGAAAGGGTAGTAAACTTCAAACTGGCAAAAGTTCTGAAAAGTAACAATATATGTGTTCTAATTCTAGACTGAAAGATGTGAAGTACTCAGGATAGTTGCATCTTCTTAGTACTTCCATGACATTAAAAATAGATGTGATATCATTTATAGTTAGTAACTCAAGAATTTTGTCATGTTCTGACTTTTGTTTGAGAATTTCATGCTTATTTACTTGATTAACTCTAATTAAATAAATTAGAGAGCAAGATAAATAGTATATAGATAGTAATAACTGAGTTTGAGGCTGATGAAGCTCTTCAAGTTCCAACTTACAATTTTCAATAGCAGCTATTTTAGAATATTCCAGTAAAAGTTTCTTAATATTTTTTGATAATAATGTATAGTATTGACTAAATGAACTATTTAAGACCTTCGAAGTTTGATTTTCAAATAAGAAGTCAGAGCTATTACTTGCAGCGGTTAAGTGATCTTCTGTAGGGGTTTCCATACCTTTCCTCAAATTGTAAAGTAGAAGAAACTTAGATTGCCTGTCTCCGATACGTGAAAGAAACGACATAATAGAATTATGTAATTTTAGTAAAAGTAGTGAGCATTCCTGTTGAGCTTTCATATGTTGGTTGTATTTAACACCTTCACTATTACATTCAAGTAAGATTTTCAAGCTTCTCCCAATTGTATGAATGAGTTGAAGAAGATTTCTGTGTATAGCTATGCTACAAGAAAAATAGTTACTTAATCTAGAGGAAGTATTGAAGCATTCATTAATAAACAATAAAACTGCTTTCTCAATGTAAAAGGCTGTGTTGGGAAGAATTTCATTGTTACGATTATACTTCGTTTCAGTAGCTTTAAGAAGTATCTTATTACAAGCTGATGACAATTCACAAAGAAGTTCTGTTCTTAGATACTGTGAATCCAAATAATATCTTGAAATAGTATTTTGACACTCCTGAGATCTAGCTTTTGCAGAAGCTCTAAATATTTGAGTCCAGATTCCAAGTGTTACATATAAGATATCTGATATAAGTAATTCTGAATATTTATTAAAAATTTTAACTATCTTTAGTTCTTCATACCTGCATTTATCTTTATAAAAGAGTTCTTTAGCTCTAATTTTCATTATATTCGTAAAAGTATGTATCACTTTATCAACACCTCCCAACAGCAAGTAACAGGTTCTAGGAAGTTTGAATGCTAATAAATCACTTAAAAATGACCCAGAACATCGATAATAGCATATTGAGCTTGTAAAATGATATATTACCTCTATACTATCATTGTCTAGCTGGTTTATGGTATTAGTTGTATATGAATTAATAAATTCGATTTCTGGAACACACTTTACTGCTAAAGTAGATATATCAAGGATCAAATTCTTCAAGAAACTATTTTCCGAATTATATTCAGTGAGTAATTTCAGTTCATTCTTGTTCAACAAAATTGGTAGTAATGCTTTAGTTGTCCTTTTTACCCTCGTATCTTTAGTACTGCCTTCAATATCTTGGAAGTAATTCCTACATCTTTTGTTCCTTACTGATCTTGAAAATAAGTTAACTATTGATATTATTACCTCACATATATTCATGCATGCAAGTTGATCTAGGTTGTACCAATTCCTACTTAGTTGCAAATACACTCCCATAATAATGAAGTAAATATATAATTTACGAATTGACATCTGCTTATTCTTAATAAATAGTGCAAGTTCTGTAATTTTTTTAGTTAGAAGCCGTATATATATCTCAAAATATTCATCAGTAACGTGCAACTTTATAAATCTGTATACTCTGTAAAGATGTTTAACACTTTTAAGGTACCACCAATTATTTTCATCGATAGCATCTAATTCACTACAAAGATGATATATTTCACTGTTTGATAGGCATATACTATACTCAAGATCTTTATGTCCTTCCATAATAGTGCGATATTTCTAACTCAACTTCTTAGCCTTATCTCTTATACATGTTAAAAGCTAAGTTAACTTTAGGCGCCTCTGTTGTTGCATTCACGTAGTATTTGTCAATGCCAATGCAGCGCTAATACCTGTTATTAGAATAGTTCATAATAAGGGTCTAAAGTTTTTGTAGAATCTAATTCTAAGTACCAATGAAAATAAGTGATTTTATTTTAACTGATATAATTAGGACTTGTCACTCCTCTAATATTAATTCTGAAGTATATAGGGAACAACCATTAATTAGTGAACTACTCTCAAAACATTGGCCTCCACAAAGTGGAACGGCAAATTTGGTTAAGAATGAAGATCAACAATATCTTAAGAGGAGCAATGAAGATATTTTGTGTAGTAATAGTAATAGTGCAATGTTTGCAGTAAATGGTAGAAGAAATAAAGGTTTTGGTGATTCAATACCAAAACAAAACAGAACATTAGGGACATCTAGAATTCAAGACTCTAAAATAGATAGAACTGTATTTGTTGGGAATATTGGGCTAAATGTCGTTGAGAGGGATCTTTTGAAGAAACTTGAACTAACTAGAGCAGATATAGAGTCTATAAGATTCAGGTCATTACCTGTACATCCGAAGTTTTCACATAATCGTAAACTAGGGGCTATATTAGAGGGTTTTTCATGTAAGGGTGACTCTAAAAATGCCTATATTGTGTTAAAAGATAGTAGTAAAGTCCCAGAGCTTGTCAAGAAGTTCACAGGTACAACTCTTGCAGGTCATACAATGAGATTATCACCTGCTTATATAGTTGATAATTTTAATATATTCGATCGGAAGAGAACTATATTTGTTGGTAATCTACCATCTTTATGTTCTGAGGATGAACTAAGACAATTTGTAATGCAGAATATCGGTACAAATTGTGTAGACGCGGTAAGAATAGTAAGATCAAAAATCACTGGGAAGACGAAAGGTTTTGGTTTTATTTTATTTAATGATAGGAAATTCGTTAATATTGCACTGAAAAAACTGCAGGGATCTTTGTTTATTCAGAATCCCTTGAATATAATGAAAGCTCTACCTAAAGACCAAGCAGTAGATGATGTATATACTAAATATAGACACAAATTGGGTATTATTTCTAAAAGAAGTAGGGATACTCTTTGCAAAGGAAGGTCTGGAAATTACGTGAAATTGAATACTAGGGATTGAATTTCTTATCACTAAGCGTGCATTACATAAAGAATGATATCTAGAACATCTACATTCCAATTCCCGAAATTTCTATAAGATTTCAACCATTATAGATCAACAATTCTAGCAGGATAAAATACATATACTATGTAGAGTTTTATGTAAATTACTTTGTTTATAAACTATAACTTATCTGTCGTATCTAAAGAAGCTTATAAGTCTTCCCAAGTCGGCGCAATTGTCTAGTCACAACCAGGCGGGTACTGGGGAAACTTGCATACTACTAGTATAGGATACAATTACTGCATGTCAAAGAGAACATTTGACTTTTTTCTTCTAATCTTGTTTGTAAATATTAAGATAGTTCTACAAAAGGTATTAATAATATAATGAGCGTAGAGAAAGATATGATAGATTACATTGGTGCTACTTTGTTAAAGATAATGGATAGGTTTGACTCAATACAGTCATGCTGTAATTTAACTAATGAACTAGAAGGCAATAAACTGACTTGCACTGATCTAGATCCACCTCAAATGGTCAACCTTATACCAAGTCATCTAAATTATGGTATAAGCTTCGGTATAGATTGCAGTCAAGCTATACATGCTGAATCTTTAGGACGTGAAAGTATGTACAAAATATTGGGAGCAAATATAACAGCCATAGAGACTCATAGAACTTCCTGCTCAAATAAGCCAAGACGAAATTTGGAAGTCATTGAAGAAAGAATTACTGAAGAAGAGAATGTTCCAGAGATAAAGGATACTGGAACAATTCACTTTACTGTAAATTAAATATCACAAAGATAGAAGAATCTGTGAGACAAATTAATGAATGTGACAAGATCTCATTTTCTATAGAAATAAAAGTAGAAGTAAAAGATAGGGATCTACAAGATATTTAATAGTTACTTTGGAGAATAAATGCCATACCAATTGCAAAGTAGATGATGCAAAATACTCCCCATATCTTGTGCACTCTCCCTTTAGAGAGAACTACAACTAGAGCTGATATTGGTAGAAAATATAACAGCTGAGAGGTCGCAGTAATTATTTGCTTCTCAAAATACAAATGTATATTTTGGGAAAATCTAAGCTTAATAGCTCTCAAGAATACTGAACTTCCAATCCCAAATAGTAGAAGAAAAACACAAGCACCATAGCACCCAGCAAGCCCCATACGTACATGTCCAGCTCTAGCTACAGCAACATTTGCAAACAAGTCTGCAATAGAATTTCCCATTGCAACAATAGTTAAACCTAATATTGCAGGCTTAATACCAAGAGTAAAACCAAGGACTTTGATACATCCAACAAGTTCATTGACTAATACCCCATTCCAATAGATAGCCATTGCAATTCCAATAAACATATCAAAGTACATAAGAACTTTGCATATGAACTCTCTTGATAATGATGATAAGTGAAATCCTGAATGGTTTGAAACAATGCTACAATTTACGCTAGATTCGTCAATATTTGTTGAGGTAGGATCAACATAGACATAGATTATGAATAAGATCAGTGATACTATTGAGGCTCCAAGTAGTATAAGCAGATAGTGAAAAGGAGCTATCCAATAAAATCTCTTTTCCAAACCTATTGCCAATACAATGAAAATAGGTTGCATAATCTGCACTGAACGTCTTACTGATGGAGATGGAACTGTTAAATATAATATAAACATAATTGGTGTCATCAAAAGTCGTCTAAGAAAGTCACCAGCTTCCAATAATCTTGAAAGAAAAGCATCAATATTTAAGCTTACTATTAGATCACAGGTAAGATATTTGAGGAAGTTCCTTACTTCTTGCGTCTCAGCTACATTACTTCTATAGATATTCTTTTTGTTCCTTGGAACCTTCAAAATATTCTCTTCTGTAGCTGGAGGAGGTAAGAGGGAGTTATGAAGAGAACCAGTTTGATAGACAACTTCACTCATTGGAATACTGCGGGAAACTCTCATTGCAAAGTCATCTCCTAAGATGACAAGCTGGGATTGTGAAGTTCTTCCAACAGTGAGGGAAGATGAATGAGTTCCTATAGAGATGGAAGATTTACATAGAGAAGGCACGGGTGACTTAGATCTTGAAGCATTTTGATTATTAGGGAGTTCAAGGATATTTGTTGCTTTTTCAAATGGTTTTGAAGTTGATCTTGTTAGGAATTTATTATTTTCATTTGTAGATTGATTATAGTATTCATCAAATAATCTATCAGTGTTTGAAATATCATTTGTCACTAAATCTTCTGTTTCTGAACATGATGAGGCATCATATAGATGTGACTCTACAAAACTTGGGTTTGGAGAATGACTCGGTGTTAGTAGTAGTAAGGTTCTTTTGATGCTTCTAGATTTTGAACCTATCCTTTCCCAGGCTCTATCTTCGAAAGCTGCATCATCACCAAATAATCCATTGTCTGAGTTTGATAGACCATTTCCAATCAAACTTAGTTTTATTGGTGGGATATCATTGAGAGACGAAGATGGTATATTAAGAATATAACCAGATTCTGGTGTCAAAGATTCTGAGTTTGTTGATAAATTTTTATAGTGAGTATCTAAAAGTCCCGATTGACTTATTATACCACCAACAAAATTGTCCTTAGAAGTCAAATGTCCAACTTGTGGGTGATTGGATCTCTCAGTCCATTGTATTAGACAGACATAGAACCCATATGCTAGTAATGATATTACAGTAGCATATGATGAAATATATCCAAGATGATTAATAATGAGTAATTGAATTAGGCCTATAGTTAGTGCTATAGAGTCTCGTAAATGGCTATAAACAGGTATATATATAATATTAGACTCATTCTTTGTCTTCGAAAAGACCATAACACATCCAAAAACTACTAAAGTTATAAATGAACATGCTCCTATAACATCACCCAAGAATACATCTATTGTATCTCTCTCACTTAATGTTGCACTAAGTATCCCCAAAATTACATCGCTAGCAGAATTGCTAAATGCCAATAGTGTAGAACCTGCAAATGTATCTGATAACCTCATACATTCTGCCAATTTGATCATTAAAGATGATATATAAGTGTCTGCAACTGTTCCACAGGCAATAAATAATATACAAATCCAAAATAGTAAAATAATTGAAAAAGTAACTTTATTAATAAGAACACCTGTTATAAATACTAGTTTGGAGGACTTCTCTTCTTCAGGATAAATATCTTCAAAAATATAACGGTAGTACCATGTCATATATGGCAGTAAAGTTGTTGAGTCAAGGTAATCTTTGCTCCAATCAAATAAATCCCGTCCTAAAGAGTCAATACTAGACTCTTCTGAGATCCCACTTATATAACTACTATAACTTTCATCTTCATCTTGCTGTAATAATGATATAGTAGTTCGAATAAGTATCAACAAAATAAAAAATACTAAGAATTTCATCTTAATCTAATTACCAAGATATATACAATTTCTTTCAACAATATATCTCACTTATAATTCTTCAGATAAATACAAAATAGATATTTCATACCCAATTATAGCATATTGTATTTACTTCATGTACTAAGAATAAATCTAGAGAGGAATGTTCCTTTGGAGTGGTAAAGAAGCTAGTACCTACCGCAAAAAAAAAGGTATTTACCCTGATACCTGTGAATCATAGAACTTCAGGCGCTTATTGGGTAAGGAGTAAAGTGCTATACTAAAATAGTGGAAATTCAATATTAATAGATTGTAAATTTACCATCTGTATGTAAATGCATTCGTTTAGATTGAGTGACATCCCAACTAAAAGACAATCAAAAACTAAGGGGAAAAGCTTAGATGATCGTTTATTGGGAAATTATTTATGTGGCTGCTATGCAAGATTACATAACTTGTACGGAAACTGCACTTTTTGTGGTAAGATATACAGTTATTGAACTGAATTACAATATAATAATTTAATGATGTTCCGAATCTGAACACAATTAGGTCGTATAGTGTGTGAACTTGAGAGCACGCATCAGAAAAAAGTAATTTGTTTATATTGCAATAAGGAAGTCTTTAAAACTGGTCATAAATACGAAATTTTTCATGAAAATGACCAGAGTTTAGCTGCATATTTCGAGGCGGTTGACAGAAAGGATATGTTATTGAGATTTGTTGCAACATCTAAGAGACAAACTACGATTAGAGATCAAGACACAGATTGGTATACAGAAGCTGTAAATCCTTGGAGTACTGAGGAAGAAAGGTTATATGCATTGAATATGTCACAAATATATGACGAGCTATTTGAGAAAAGTAAGTCTTATTATTTAACGTAATGCTGTATTTCACTAAACCCGCTACATGAATATTATTCAGGAAAAACACTATTAAATGTCGATTTGTGCACTGGGAAACTGACTCTAAATGAGGATTACATTAGAAAGGGAGTTGAGTATTTTCATGAACATCTGAGTAATTTTGTCGAGGATAGTAGCTTAAATTTACTTGAAAGTAGTGAACTAGTAGGAAAACTCACTAGATTTATTGAGAGATCTGCCATAGAAGATATAAAATATTTTAAAACAACTTCTCTTGTAAATAATGGTGGATTTTATAAAGTTAGTGACAATATTTGGTCTGACTAGGACTACTTACTAAAACTGAAAGTTGCCTTCATGTCCATTGTATTTATGTCAAGTAAATTTACTAAGAAACACAGAGTGTGGTATTCATTAAAAGTTGTATATATGACTACTTGAAAGAACTTACGAATAACTTAAATATGAGTAGCTTTTTATGGACAATATATATATTGCTAATCTTTTTGCTAATTATACATCCAGTATGGAATATTAGTGAACAAGAAAATTCTGTATCATTTAATATGAGTTCTAATTCGTTAGAATCAATTGCGAAGTGGCTATTGAATACTTTCGAGAAGCTAGCCTTCCCAGGAATCCAAAATGAGACAGAATCAGTAACTGAAGTGGTATATGGTCCCTTTTTCTATGAAGTAGACAATGTTTCACTACCTTTGAATATAACTTCCTTAACAGGTGGATCATTTTCTCCAGTAAATCCAAATGATGCAGCTCAATATTACTATGAAAGCTTCGTGACAGAGCCTTTTACTGCAGTTGAGGAGAGACTTCCATCTTCATTTGAATCTCGTAAAGTTATAAGAGGTGGAGTAGGGGCCCCAAATGGTACATATATTTTTTTCCAAGAGGAAATACAGTTACTCTCAAATGACACAAATAGTACATCTATAGATAGTAAAACTGGAGGAAGTTCAAGCACAAATTTGCTAAATGGTAATCCCAATACAGATTTTAATGGAACTTTTACAATCCCTTCAGGTAGCATATCAATTAATGGCACAAATCTACCAGTTGGTACAACAGCTTTTGGTCCAGTAACTTTCCCCAATGGGGCAATATTACCTTTGGGTGCATCGCTTCCTAATGGGACTTTATTAGCTTCCGGGACTGTATTGTCACCAAGAACAACTTTGCCAGGAGGAACTATCTTTCCGGGTGGTGCTACTTTTACAACAGAAAAACATTACAGCCCAACTTTGAAAGCCAACACGAATTGTTACCTAATAGGAGCTAGTACATACGGTTCAAACTGCCAGGTACAACAGATAAAGAAGTCTACTGGTAACTGCTGCTCATCAAATATTTTATGCTATTCACCTGCAGGATTTAGCAACATGACTGCACTTACTATTCCTGCTGGTTCAGTTCTACAACCAGGTTCAAATTTACCAAGTAATTCTCTGTTATTAGGATCATTAACTATATCAACAAACACATTTTTTGGGAGTGGTGCTATCCTTCCTGACGGAAATATCATAAATCCAAATACTACACTTCCATTTGGCACAACTCTCCCAATAGGAACATTTATCGCAGACTCTATTTACTTAGAAACTGGAGGTGTCTTGATGGGTGGATTGATTTCTTTTGGTTCTTCCCCATTTTCTCTGATATTACCGAGTGGAACTCAACTTGGCATGGCAGTTGTTCTTGGTGGTGGGTTGATAATATCGGGTATTACTTACTTACCTGGTGGTGCTATCTTTCCAAATGGCACAATTCTCCAAGCAGGTACTATTCTTCACCCTTCAAGTTATCCATCTGATGTGATAACAAAAACTTCTTTACTATATAATTACAATCTTGGCATACAGGATAACCTTGAATCTTGGGACATGCCATCAGGGACTGTCTTGCCAGGTGGACTCTCGAATAGAGCTGCTACAATTATTTTGCCAGGAGGATTTTATCAATATAGTAATCCATTCACTTCTCAGGATTCAATCTATCAATCATCTTTAAATCAACAGACTATGAGTGAGAAATATACAGATAATATACATTTAGAAAGACCTAATTTCAATATAGATGTGGAATCTACTTCAAAATATACATCTGGAATATTCCAAAAGTCGGGGTACTCGAAATTAATCAATTTCCGAATGTTAAATTACCAAATTCCCCCAACTAGTAGCTATACCGATCTACCACAGCAGATGTTACTTATTGATTCAGCAGTATTCCCTTTAGGTGCAAGTACGAATGGGCCTGTTTTGTATCCGAATGGAACTGTCTTGACAAGCCCTATTTCATTTTCAGCAAATACAATTATCCCTTCAGGTACATTTTTCTTTGGATCTTTATTAACTCCTCTGGTTCATTTCAATGGTCCTGTACTTGTGTTAGGAGCTGCAGTTCTGCCTCCCTCCACAACTCTAAAATCTTCAACTACTTTACCACCTCAGACTATCCTCCCAGGAGGTGCTTTTCTACCTTTAGGTGGGATTATACCTGGTAGTGTTTTGTATCCCTCGGGAACAGTAATTCCACCTGGTGCTAATTTACCTTCCAGTTCATTTATAAAGCCTGGTGCAATTTTGACTAATGCATTGCTATTACCAGGTGGTGGATACTTTCCTGGTGGAATTATTATTCCAAATGGTCAAGTATTGCCCCCAATTACAGTTCCTGCTGGAACCATATTTCCCCCTATAACTACTTTGTTAGGATCCGTCACACTTAATAAAGGAGGTGCTCTTTTACCTGGAGGAGCCATATTTGGTGGGAATAATACAGTCCCTCCAGACTCGCAATTATTAAGTGGAGCAATTTTGTCCCAAGGTACTGTATTCCCTGGTGGGATAGTTCTACAAGCCACTACTTCAGTATTAGGCGGTCTACAACTTTCTCCACTTCAAACTTTATCTGAAATAGATATTAATAATAATGAATATCATCCAAGTAACAACCCTACAAATAACTCATCTAGTTCAAATAATCAAACAGTAGTCAATAGCATATATATTACAGCACAAGTTAACATAACAAATTTTTATTATAATGAACAATCTGAGAATTCTTTTGAATTCTTCAAAAATCTTTTTCTCTCAACTTTGGCTTCTTCAATGGGTGTTGAACTGGATATTATTAATATAATATCACTAGCTCCAGCAGTGAATCCATACAATGTCACTAGTAATAGTTATAAGAATCCTAGCTTATCTCTTTGGAGTGCAGTCAACAACCAATTACAAAGTGGGATTTCTGTAATTTTTGGAATAAAATCATCTACTCAGTATTCATCTGTAGAAGATATTGTTGAAGCTTTGTTAGATGGAGTTATTCAAAACCCATCAAGTTCATTCAACCGTATTTTCTCTTGGGTTGGGTTTATGATTTTAACAGAACGGTCTCCTAACTTTTGGAATAGGCATTTAAGAGGAGCACAAAGACTGAAGACGCAAGGTATTCATAAAATATTCTGCAATTCTACTGTGGATGAAACAAGTGAGGTGGGAAGAACGCAAACAACTACAGTCCCCCCATAAACTGCATTAATTCTGAATACTTAGACAGTATTTACTATTTTAGTTTATCTCCTTAATATTACTAATTTTCTTTTTTCTTATTTAGATGTGAATATTCCGAAGTATTTAGTCAGATTATGTGTTGAGGTTTCAAGTGGTCACTTTCTTGTTTGTTTACTGATATTTTAGTTGGATGGTAGCAATATTAAAGAATTAGTATCGTATACTGTATAATATTTAACTCCTTCCGGCCGGTAATTTATCGGAATTCAAATGAGACAAGTTCCGTATTTGCAGCTTTTTGAGCCCGGGGTTTATAATAAATTCGTTAACACTTTGACATTCAAAGTATAAACATTTTTTTGCCAATAATATAGTGAATAATGAATTCCCAAATGAAACCAGCCCACAAAGACTTTACTGAAAAGTTTTTAAACTATTTAAATAGTACAGGGTCACCGTACCATACTGTTAATGAAATGGTTGAAGTCCTTAAGAAAAGTGGATTTGTCAGATATAATGGAGATTTAAAAAAAGATGGAAAGTACTACTTGACTTTTAACTATAGTACATTGTTAGCATTTCATATTGGGCCAGATTTTGACTTAAACAATCAAAGGAGCACTGCAGTAATAGCAGGGGCACACACAGATAGTCCTTGCCTACGCATAAGACCTAACTCGATAACTCATAATGAGGGATTTACTCAGCTAAGTGTTTCGACATACGGTGGTGGTTTGTGGCATACATGGTTTGACCGTGGTTTAGGAGTTGCTGGTAAAGTTGTCACAACAAACTGTAGAGAGAAACTCATCAGGATACAAGAACCAATATGTATAATACCAAACTTAGCAATACATTTACAGCTAGGTGAGGAGCACAAGTCATTTACTTTCGATAAAGAGTTTCATTTGCAGCCAATTATTTCATGTGCAACTCATGATTCTAGTTTAGAGGACCAGAATAATTTTAAACAGGTTTACACTTTACCAAAAGAATTATTAAATAAGATATGCGATCAAACTGAATTACAACCTAATGAAGTGCTTTCTTATGATTTATGCTTAATGGATTCAGTTCCAAGTAGATTTGCTGGGGTTAATGAGGAGTTTATTGATTCTCCACGTCTAGATAATTTAGGAGGAACATACTCCTGCTTTCATGCATTAATTTTAGCATCTGAAAATAACAAGCATGATATTATTATGGTAGCTTCGTTTGATCATGAAGAAGTTGGAAGTAAATCTTATACTGGAAGCCAATCAGATATACTTAGGCAAGTATTAACAGAACTATTATCAAAATTAGCTGAAGCTGAGACATTTTCATTCCAACACTTTATGTATAGATCTATGTTTTTAAGTGTAGATATGGCTCATGGGGTTCATCCCAACTATCCAGAAAGGCACCAAAAAGATCACAAACCAGTATTTAAGGGAGGAATTGTTCTTAAACATAACTTTAATCAGAGTTACTCAACAGACTGCACAACTGCGTCATATCTCAAAGCTATAGCCCAAAAAGCTAATATTCCATTACAAGAGTTTTTAGTAAAAAATAATTCTCCATGTGGTGGTACAATAGGTCCAATAGTTGCTTGTAAATTGGGAATTAGAACTGCTGATATTGGAGTCCCAATGCTTGCTATGCATTCTATTAGAGAATTTATGGCAGCCGATGATATCTATATCTTGATGGATTTCATAAAGTCATATTTCAAACTATGGGGTGAATTTAAGGGGCAATCTTTACTTCTTGATGACCTTCACATATAAATCAAGATGATTTTATTTTTTTTGGGTATTTGGATATAATTCAATTTACTTGTTTCTAATAACAAATTTAAATAATACAAGTATCACGTTACTCAATATCTAGGTACCATTTCTACCTTTTTAAAATACCTAAATTACTACTTAAAGAATAAATTATTTCTTCAAAGATTGTGTCTTTAGGGGTAGCTATCTACAGGAAAATTTCTAACTCAGATTTCTTTTAGAGAAGCAAAGAAGAAAAAAAAGTTTTTTTTAAAGTGACTCATAGGGGAATCTTACACAGCTAAGGTCAATGCTTTATATGCTCTATAAAAGATTTTTTTGGAAGCTAAATATAGTGCATAGCTCTTAAAAGATAACATTAAAGTACTTTTAGTCTATAAAGAAAATTCTCTTCGCTCTGTGCACATGTGTATCTAGCTGTATTGGGGGGGCCCGCCTTTTATAATATCTCACGTTCTCGGTAGAATTTCAAAACTAAATAACCAAACAATATATGAATTAGGATTTTATGGAGGAATATCTTAACAAACACTATAGAGAGTATTTTAGAGGAAAAAAATCACGATTAAAAAGCATCGGCAATTGCTATTATCAAACTGAAGATCAAAAAACAATTAGTCATGAAGAACTCTTTAAAATATATTGGGACAGCTTTTCTAAATATGAAGCACCTTTCCAGGCATTATTAAGTGCAACTAGTAAGGCACCTCCTGGAATAAAAAAGTTTAGGGGCTACCATAAGAAACGATCAATTAAAGCTTTATGTTTGGCACAATCTTCAGCCTTTGCTGGGAATTACAGCAGAGAATTTAAACTCAAAACTATGAAAAGGAGATCCATAGAAAATATAGAGTCTAGGATGCGTAATATTCAATATTTCTATCCAAAGCAAGTATGTATCTGCAGAAAATTTAACGAAACTTCTGTAAAATACTCTCATACATTGCAAGTATCAAATGAGTCACAAAATACAAATATATCAAATTGTATTAATTCTTGGGGGAAATCTGCTGAAAATTTTCTTGAATCTGATAATACCACATCTCTTTTCACAAAGATTGTTAGTAAGCCTCTCTCTTACAATCATATAAACTGCGAAGCCCCTAAATGGGAAAGAAGTGAAAACTCCAGAAATCTCATGACCAATAATCCGAATTTAACAACTATAATGGAATCTCATTGTGAAACTGAGGAATTGGAAGATAAATTATATTTTAATAAAATTACTGCAAATAAATTGTGTGAAACTTTGAATGATAACTCTGAGTCTGCTTGTTCTTTCGATCATTCCACAAATATATCGGATCTACAATCACATCTGTCACTATCTATTCAGGATACATCTATACCTTACAAACCTATTGATTACTCTGCAGCAACTATTCTTCCTTTAGAAAGCTCAAGTCATTCTATTTTATACTCTGATTCGAATTGTAATTCTGATCAACTTGCTAATTATAACCTAAAAAAAGTTGAGCAACAAATTCATATGCAACTATCTTTACATGACAGAACTAATAGCTCAAATGAGAACTTCTCCAATGATTTAAATTCTGTGAAAAGAATTCCATTTGTATTTCCTCCAATAAAAAATAAATTATTAAGTAAGCAAGTCTTACCTAGTTTGAACTACGAAGTCAGTACTTCAATTTTTGACAAGTTTTGGGAAGAAACTCAAGATAACAAAACTATGATAGAACAATTAAAGCCTGAGATAGCAATAAAGAAGTGTGAAGCAAACAGTGATGATCAGTATAATCAAACATTAGATAACCCAATTCCATTTAAATCTGATCTAGTCTCAGCTAGATGGAATCGTAGAATTCGGACAACAATCCCATATTTACAAAATAAGGGTATGGATAAACAAGTATGGTCTCCTGTGAACAACCCTTTTGAAAATTTCTTAAATACAGAAAATAAATATACCCGAGTAAACTTAGATATTGAAGGGGTATCAAGAAATCCGATAATTGTAAATAATCCTGAAATATGTGAAGTCCCACCTTCATTGTTGCATTTCAAACAAGAAAGTTCAGATATTCTAGACAATAGTGTCAAACTACGAATAAATGAAAAAAGTAAAGATATAGAACCTTTACTTATACAACCAAATACTGATCAATATGATAATAAGCACAAGCTTAAATCTCACATAATAACTCCTCTAGATCCTCTTAATCTGCAAGGTTTAATAAAGGAAGATAACCATGAAGAGGTAAAAAATATAGATACTGTGAAGATAATAACAGATCTTGATATTCCTTACAAACGAGATAATAATGAAACTGAGTATAATTATTTTGAAACTCCTGAAGATACGCAGATAGCAGCAGAAAATATATGTTATAAAGAAATATTACCTGTAAAAGCTGACATTTCACAAGAATCAAGCAATATTAGGATAACAATAGATTACTCTAGTGAAGAGTCAACTTTAGGAGCACAAGAAAATTCCCCTAAAATACTAGGTGCTGAACCAAATTTAATTATGGATCCTGGGAATAATTGCAATAAAGATATAATATCAAGAAATTGCATGACTAATCTAAGAAATTTTGGAAAATTTAATTCAGCATTATTAGTATCTAAATACATAGACAGTTTGGACAAATTAGAATGTATCCATTGTATTATTTGTGAAAATAATATAGGTGGATTTGATATGGAAAGTAATAGTAAGCATCATGGAGATACGTCTGTTTGGAAACTAAGTAGATACTTTATTAAAAAAATTGAAGAACGGTGGAGAAATAGGAAAAGGATTTACATTTCTCAGTTTTTAATATCTCTGATTTTCTTACTTTTCTCAATAATATTACTACCTTTAATCACTTATTCTAATTTTTATCTTTCGAATAGCTTAATATTTGTTGTATACATTATTGCCATTCCTTTATGTGTATTCGGTGGTCTCTTTGGAGCTTTTCTTGGTTTCTACTTCTTAGATAACTTGAAGGACTTCAAGGGGTTGGCTTATTCTGTAAAAATTGACTTAATTAATGAAATCAAGAGGATTAAAAATGAATTGTATGAAAATGATATTTCAGAAGAAAACTTGGATTGTGAACTCTCATCTATACCTATTGAAGATGTATACTATCCCTCACTGCCCAACGAGATATTAGACCATATATTTGAATCACTGTTTAACTATTTTAATGATGAACAGTCTTTATTTGGTGGGAATACGACAAAAATCAGTGATATTACCAGCAAGATTCTACAAATTGAGAAAGATAATATTAACATATTTCTATATACTGGGACATCGATATACTTGTTTAATATAATTATAAACATAACTTTATGGATTCTGGATACAAATTATAACTATTCCTTACTACTTTTTGGTTCTATCTGTTTTATTCTAGTTTCAGTAATTTCTTGGTTGATAATCTTATATAAGATCCTTTGGAAAGGATCTAAATTTCATATTGGTTTACCACTTTTCTCAGTAGTATTCAGATCTTTGTTACTATCCCCAAAATCCTGTGCTGAAGCTCTAAAATTGAGGGTTCAATTAATCTTATCTGTGATTCTCATTTTTACTTGTGGTTCAATTGATCACATTAAACGGAAGAAAGGAAAAAAATTCAATATACTAAATATTCCCCTTCAACATATTAAAGGGATACTTGCTATGAATCGTCAACCACTACAAAAAATTAATCGTTATATTTTAACAAGACTGAGATTAAGATTGAACAAGTTCGATAGCAAGTTCCTGAACAGTAATAATATAGTATTATCTTCAATTTTTACTTCCTCTTTATGGCCATTTACGTATATTTCATTTTCCTCATCTGATATATTAATTACTTCTTTTAACTTTTCAAATTGCAGAACAACCCAAAAGGATTTGTCTAAAGAAAACTATATTTTATCAGTACCTTTGAATGCAATGTCAGTTCAATGTGTAGTGGCTTCGTCTTCGGCTTCGGAACTATTGGAATACTTTAACCCAAATGAGTCCAATATAGATTTCGAAAATAACTTACTTTACTTTTTAAATAATCCACTATTTGGCACATCCCCAAAAGTGTATGAAGATAACTTTGCAAGTATAGTGTCTACTGTGAGAAATTTAGCTATTAACTATACTGAAGATGGTTTAACTGGTGACAATTCATTAGAATCCTACTTTGAAAAAGCTAAGAGAGGTGAATATGTGTACCTTGTTTACTGTAATTTCCCCATCGAATATTGTTTTTGGCACCAAGTTCAGAATATATTTTCACCTTGTACAGCAGATGAATATGTTACTGTCGCATTTATACTTTACAATATAGAAGACGTTTTGGTATTATACAGACATATTTCTTAAAATTGAAATAAAGTATGATCTTAGATTCCCTTAGACTTTATAAATGAGGTATATATACATGTGTGTAATTGTGTGCTGTTTATTATATAGCACACATATAGCACTGATAAACTATTAAACTGAATTTTGCTGCAACTGAGTATGCAAACTGTCTAAATGCCAATATTGAACAAAAGACCTTTTTTACAAAAATTAGAATCAAATAATATATTAGGATCTAGGTCTAAGAATAGAGTTACTAAACAGAACCAAAAAAAGAAATTAAGGAGCTATGAAGTCGTGTGGAGTAATGCTAAACTGATTTGGAGAGTACTTCTATTTTTGGAGCTAAAGGATTTAGTTTACATAAGAACTGTAAATCCTATATGTGAAGTGGTTGTTGGCTATATTATTAAAGATTATCTGCAAAAAGATAAACTTTTATTTAGAAGCCATTTAAATATTAGTACTATGGAGTCATACAATATAATAGATTCTAATTACAAGGATGAATTAAAACTGGATCATATCTTTGATTCAAGTAGATTTTCTTTACTACGGACAAAGTTTATTGAAATTTGGAATATATGCTCAAATATCCAAATAGCTGAAAATCTGAATCAAAATGATAATAGAATTAAAATATTAGTAGAAGCAATATATATACTGGTAGGAGCGTTGGGTATTCATCCTAAATATAATACAATAATAGATATTGAGAATTTTTTTGGAGAAATAAGATTTAATAATAATTATAACACACAAGGATTTGCATGGAAACAAATGGCAAGATTATCTGGGTATAATCTTTCAAGTGCTGAGATTTTGCGTGAAAATGGAAAAGAGGTGGATTATTTTTACTGGCCAGAGAAAGTAGATGATCCCAAATATTCTTCAGTTGATGTATTTACAGCGCAGGTGGTATTGGAGAAAATAGCTCAAATCTCTGAACTTGACGAAAAAGTTTATAAGCAGTTAAGATTTCTAATTAAAAAGCATTTACCTGCTGAGCTTACATTTTACAATAGCTCTGGTGTGGCTATTGAGAAGACTATACTATATACAGATGATAAAAATGAACCTAAAGAATTTGAATCAAAAGAAAGTATGCAAACAAAACTACCTGTCGCAAATATGCAACTCTTTTCAGATAGTAAGGCAAGTATCAATTTATATAACAACTACTTAATAAATAGTTTTGTAGAGTGGATAATTGTAGTAATTAAAACACAAAATTTGTTGCCACACTTAAAACAAATTGGCACTAGTACTCTTCAAGATGCAAGCCTACTGTATGACTCTTTATATTTGAGTAGAAATGCTAAAACTAAGATAAATAGTGATCATACAGAGCCTAGTGTTACTGATATAAATACTGTTGAAGATTGTAATCTTAATAGTAGAAACAGTAAAAATGCATTGGTAGGATCACAAGAAACTTGTATTGGGAGTGAACATGTAAAAGTGTGTAATAGCAAATATATGAAAAGAGATAAACAAACTGCTTTTAAGACTTCTGAACACCTACCTTACCCAATGACAGTTGAGAAACTTTGCAAAGCAATAAAAAACCAAGAAGTATTGCTAAGAGAACTTAAAACTATTCTTAAAATTATGAGATCTCACACTAAGTTTTACTAATGAAATTAAATCCTACTATTAAGCTACTTCATAGTACTACTCTAGAGTAATATATATTTAAATAACAGTTCACAATGTCATTCTATATTATTTAATAGAGATAAGTAATGCTTTCTATCTCTTCTATAAATTTGATACTTCTAAGTGCTAGTATTCATAATATTGAAATTAAGGAAATTTTAGTCCAGTGGAATTTAAGACATTTTTATTTAAGTAATATTAGATATTTTCAACTACAAATAATGTGAAATTTGATGTTTATATATTATAAATACCATATTTCACATTCAGAATCAACTTATTGTAACACCTCTAAGTGGAAATTCAGCTGATCTCAGCAGAGAAATATAGTAACTTGTTTTGAAGAAGTTATAGAAGGTTACCTACTTTTACTGTTAATATGTGAATTTAAATTAAGTGGTATATTCAAAATAAATTTAACAATAAATCAGCTTAATACTACAGCAGAAGAGCTATACAGTAAGTATCGTTCATTTTTAAGTGAACTATTATTAAGGTCAAACTTAAGAAGCAAGTAGAATTATATCCAAGTTAACATTGGATTACATGATTATTACTTATTCGTAGAATAAAAATAAATATTTACTTCAATTTAAGCAGCAAGTCATATTCAAGATTTCATTTTCAATCTTACTGAAGATTTTTTGTTTGAAAATTTTATATTTATAGTATCTTAAATTTGATATCTTTTCAAATTAATTTATGTAAACTCAAAATAGGTGCAATTTCAATCATTTAACTCTTTCTTAGTAAATAAATTTGATGTACATGTAATTTTAGTCATGTATATTATTCGATAAGGAACAAAGTGAGATATTTGGGTATATACTAAGTCACGAACATAATACTTTAGGATATGTTATAAAAAATATAATTATTTTAGGTGTATTCTTTATTTTAATATTTTACTTTAAAGGTTATATACCTTGAAGCAACTACAAAGTTAATATAGATTTTACAATTTCATTTCATTTATATAATCCTACTTTATTAACAGAGATGAATGTAATATAGGTATAAAAGGAAATTAGAAACCAAATATACTGTTAACTAAATGTTTTATGAAATTTATGTAAAAAAAGCTTGAAAACAATTATGAACGTAAATCCAGTTCACAAATCTTTTAATATTGCAAGTTGGAGGTTCTAGTTTGGAAGTGACTTATTCCAAGTTGAAGCGATATATTAGCTCCTGTATATTACTCCGATCTAGTATCTTTGACTTATTCATTAATAATCATAGAATTTTAGTTCGTATATTATATTCTAATGTAGACAGAGTTATTGATGATAAATTTCAGAGAGTAGTGATATCACTATTAAATCTATAATATCTATATTTAGATTTGGACTTAGATTTAAGGAGTAGTATTTGGGCTAATAATTCAATAGATATATCAATTTCAAAAATAAAATTCAATTTAATTATAAATAGGTCTTCACTGGTTGAATTTTAGCTACTTTAATTTTAGCTAATTGATTCTGGTCTCCGGAATAGTGGAAATGACCTAGTGGAGACGGGTAGTAGTCTTTTAGAAAAGATTCTAATCATCTGAAGAATACGATATTTATATTCACTGCTGAATCTATTTTGCATATAAAATTTAAATGACTGTCTAATAAGCTGCAAATAAAGATAGTTTGGTGCATCATTTGCTATTCTCAGGTGTAGTAAACCACTGGGGGTATGAGTATATTCGTGTAATAACTCAAGGTTATTTTCACTAGATAGTCCAGTATATCTTGATCCTAGTAAAAGGAGAACTAAAAGATTATTTTTGATACTTAAATCTTTCAGTTTATTTATATAATTACCTGGTAGTTCATTCTGTGTATTTGGTTTTGACAATATATTTTGAAATATATTCGAATTCTTATTCAATAAAAACTGCTTTATTATGTTCACTATCTTTTTATGAGAGTTTATCAAAATTTCCCTGTCTCCAATAAATAAATCAGCATATGGATATACTAAAAGTGATGGTATTTCGAAATAAAATAGTAATGATTGGATTACTTTTTGGTGTTGAATGCAGTGTCTGCAGCCAAGTAGTGAGGACTTTTTATATGATCTCACAGAGTTAGATCGTGACTCTGCAGTTTTATATATTGCATCAGTCCATTCTTGATTTATCCACTCATTAGATAGCTTAATTTCTGAGAAAATATCTAAATTAGGTTTACAATATTTTAAAATGCCACTAATAAAATTCAAATCAATCTCCTCATTCTTATCAACATTATCGTCTAATGAGTTGGTTAATAGTGACATCATCCTTTCACATCCTTTATTGCATATATTGCATGAGTATTGACAGAAATGGAAAACCTTAAATCTTAGTGGTATTGCAACATTTGCTGGTAGTAAAGTATGGCAGTCTATAGTATGAAATATACTCTCCGCATCTACCAGTAAATCACTACAGCGGAATCTTGAATTATAATATTCTCGTAACAATTCATTGTAATCTCTACACTGTGGTATATCGAACTGCTCTGTCATAAAAAATATCGAATTTACTGGAGCCATGATAGACTGACCAAAGAATGTCACATCAATTGATGATAGAGGAATATATTTCCCAAAATCTGCAAGTAGAAAAGACAATATTGGCCGCAAATCTGGTATACAAGTTTCCCTTATATTTGAGAAAAATATGTCCGTAATATCTGGACTCCATCTTAAACTTTGTGAATAGTCCACGAAGATAATATCGTTTGGGTTAATACCTAATCTCCCCCTTCTTAACATTATTGATGAGGGACTTGGGTTGCAGTGTAATACTCCTTTTTTCAGCATCTCTACATAAATGCTCGATATTGCAATGAACTGAGTAAGTGCAAGATTAAATAATACAGTACTTCCCGAGATTTCATCTTTAGATCTGTCAACTAAAAGCTCGTTGAGTGCCTTATATATAGGTCCAGCTTTGTATATCAATCTTTCTTCAAAAACCTGTTCATCAATAGCATGAATATCATCAATATCAATTACAGAGCTTCTGTAAAATTCTTGCAGTGAAATACCATCGTAATACTCCATTACAATCCATCCTGTATTTCGCCAATTCGAGTTAATTAGCTTAGGCATATACTTGAAACCAGAATTATCTAAATATTTCATTATTTCCCCTTCATAGTTATCTGTTATTTCTGCATGAATATTATTATTGATCTTTTCCTTGTACTTTTTATTTGTATTTATACCCACCTCTTCATCATCATCAAAATACCTTATATTTCGACATACACCTTTTTTCTTCAAAACAACTTTGATAAGGTTTTCTTTATTAGCAAAGTACTTTATGTCTTCCAAATCACCATAGTCACGCATATCACTTAGAAGAACATCTGCAATATATAGAATTGACATATGAAATATTGTCTTAGTATTATACTCTTCATTTTGAATGATTGGATTTAATGGTAAACAGTTCTTGAATGGACTATTTGAGATCTCGCAGGGAGATTCTTTATCTTCTAAAAAAGGACTGCTTTTGGGTAAACCTTTTCTATAATTGTCTATTGTGAACTTTGCCTCCTCAAAAGCTAGCTTATTTGATTCATTCACATCATGCACACCCGATATATAGATGTCACACATAGAAATGAAGTACTGAGACACTAGAGACAAAGTAACCGAAATTAACAATACTAGATGCTTCATCTTTTATATGATGAATATAATTGTGGTCTGAAGCCGTCAGCTCTACAAGTGCAAATACGGGATAAAACCTAAGATTCTCGGGCGGTTCGAATGAATTACTTAGGCTTTTAAATCCGTATAATTAAATTTACTATTGATAGATTGAGCTTAACCTCTAATACAGAGATTGTTGCATAAATATAGTGTGTAATTATGTTAAAATATGCCTTTTGTATAAAATCGGCGATATAACTCATCTTGCTCCAATGATAATGACATTTGTATTAAATAGATCCTTCAAATTTTCTTGCAAGAGTGAGATGTAATTTAACAACTCCTTCTTCTTAATATAATTTATATTATCTTTTAAAGCTTTAATTTGTTCGGATAAACTACTTTGCTTCATATATAGTGAGTCCCTCTGTAGTAATAGGTTGTGTGTCTGATGAAAGATAGAAACTAAGACATCAGAGTACAATTTATTTGCCTTGTATGGATCACACCAATAGTCAATAAGTTCACGCGTACTATTAGATGTTAATAGCTTTATCAAATGTTGGACCAAACTATAGCAATTTTGTAAATCTTTACAGTCACTTGTGCAACTATTGTACATCCACTGGATACCATTTACATTTCTTTCAGCTTGTTTAATAAATGCACTGCATTCATGCAGTTCAATTAATAGGCAATGGATAAATTGACTATCATTTAATAGATATTTAGCCAATAAATACTCCTCAGGGCTCATGCTAAATAATAATTCGTCCAGTATTAATGAGGTAGGTGATGTGTTATTATAGTCCACAAGTTCCGTATTATTATTTAGTAGCTTTCTATCTAATTTATATTTACAATGATATTTACTTGCTGCATCGTATTTCTCCAATCCAGTATCAAGTGAAATATTATTTATCACTGATAAAATAGTTGGAAGTATCTCTATGTCCTTCAATTTATAACCAGAATTTTGAGGTATTGCGTTCTCCTTCAACATTCTGTAAGTTTCTTGTATAGAATAATTTTTTACGAGTTTATTGCAACACTGGTACAGCTGACAAAGTAAATCTCTTAAATTTGCTTCAATGTAATTCTTCACTCCCTTATGAATGACCTCTATTAAGTAATCATATGGTATATCATTAAATTCGTCCTCATTATCTATAGTCCTGTTCAAATCCATTTTAAAATCACTTCGTGATAAACCATATTTTTCTGCAAATGACCAAAATGTTGAAATTGTGTTTTTAAGTACACTTTTTACTTCCAAAATTTTTTTTCTAATTTGACTTAAACTTCCTATTTTCTCTAAAAGGGTTCTTTCGAGTGATGGAATCCTAAATTTTATCAAATAATTAATTTCCTTGCTCCATTGTGCCAAAAATAAATTATGTTCTTCATATAGTATAAGGACCTTCTGAATTTCATTTATTAGCCTAGATGAATAATCACCAAAATATGATCTCTTTTTACCTTCTTCTGAATTCACTAGTAAATTTAAGTAGGTCTTAGCCTCTAAATAACCAAATTTCTTTTTGGTTGATTTTATATATATTGTGGCAGCTACTTCCTTTATTTCAGGTTCAATTTTTAAGACTTCTGTCAACTTACGATCTATATCACAAAGCAATAGCTCCCAATCCTTTGGTAAATATCTTCTTGCCAGTAGCCATTGAATTATTTGATTATAGTATATTTCCAATGCCATTAACTTGTAAAACTTCCGAGTTTTTTCCAACTTGCGCGTTATATTTACTATACCCAGAAAATTGCAATTGAACTTCTTGAACATTTCTAAATAACTACTTTTAAATTAAAACTATAATTTTCGAATTTTCACAAAGCTGAATATTTAATATAGAGTATTTTAATTGATTATGCAGAATTTCAGTGTAAATAGCAACTAGTACAAGGTTGACAATTGTATTATTATTTAGAAAGTACTTTTCACTTCTAAAACCTACAGTGGATAATTCAATTCTACATTTATTAGTATATATTTTTACACTCAATTCCGTTAGTTAATATTATAGAAATAGATGAAAGTTACTATTTCCAATATATTTAAGATTTCATAGATTGAAGGTACCCAGTAGACATGCTAAATCTTAAACATGGACCTTTCGAACTTTAAGTAAACATATAATATACAGCGTAACAATTTCAATATAAGTAATAAAGTAGTAAGCTAGAATTAGCTGAATTACTAAATAATAGTATTATATTATACTGCTACTTTTAAAATAAATTTTGTTCTAAACTGAATCAAGGTAGACTACTCAATATTTCAATTTACTCAAAAAGATTGGTATACTATATGCTGCTCATTTTGAGTTTGTTCAGTTGATTTCTTAGCTACTCTAAAATATAAGAGTATGCAAAGTATCAAATAACTTATATATGATTAAATGTCTCATTTTTTGTTAAGGATTATTAGTTAAATTACTCACATAGCTGCAAGAGACAATATAAATAGTTGATAAAACTGCAAGCTTCTAAAGACTTTATTATTAAAAAGTAACTCTAATAGAGTATCATTGTATATGTCAAATTCTGTAGCTAAGTAAATTATTATTTATTAAAAATATTGGTGTATATAATTCAAAGAGGTTTAGTTTGGTTATTTTAATATTGAAACTATTACCTTTCTTTAAGTAATCACCTACAGAACAGTAGTTATCACTAATTAAGTCAATTTATCCCAATATTTAATACCTTCAATTTATGATTTGGTATATCTTATTCCATCGAGATATTTTAAGTGATAAAACCCCTAATATTACTATATGCTCTTGAAAACACAATATTTTGAGATTTAAGATAAAGATTTATATTCTCCCATAGTATAGCATTTGATAGATAATGCATGAATTTGGTTATACGTGTCGCCTAGTGAGGAATTAACAAGTCTGTGCCTTTCTAGTAGTTTTTTGCCTTCAAATTTCTCGGATACTATTGTTAAATTAAAAATTGCACCACAATTGTTGCTCAGATCAAGAATCTCCAACTTTTCAGGATTTAGTGATCTGGTTATCTTTTCACTTATTAAAGATTCCATACTTAAATTCACAGATTCCTTAAACGAAGTTAACTACTGCGGGTTTTTTTTTGGCAAAAAGTCAAACAAAAAGATACTAAGAGTAAAAAGCGCAACTTTTTGCTGGAGAAATACAATATCAATATTTAGTTACATTAGACAAAATGTCGGACTTAGGTGAAAGTCCTGAGTACTCTTTTTCAGGGAATGAACTCGATTATGAAGAGGAAGTCACTTGGATAGAATGGTTTTGTTCTCTAAAGAGAAGCGAATTTTTCATTGAAGTTGATGATGATTATATTATGGATGACTTTAATCTAACTGGCTTGAGTGAGCATGTTATATATTATGATGACGCCTTGGACATGATACTGGACCGTATTGATGATGACTTTAGTGAGGATGAAATTGGGACTGTTGAAGCCTCAGCACAACTACTGTATGGACTAATTCATGCTAGATATATATTAACATCTAAAGGGATGCATTTAATCTTTGAAAAGTATCAAACACAGAAATATGGGACATGCCCAAATGTGGCATGTAATAATTTTCCCTTGCTGCCTATTGGACTAAGTGATTCACCCAACGTTAATAGCTGCAAAGTATACTGCCCTCAATGTAGTGAAGTATACAATCCTAAATCCTCAAGGCTATCAGTTATAGATGGTGCATTCTTTGGGACAAGTTTTGCTCCTTTGTTCACTATACAATATGGGTTGGGTGCTACTAGGAACAAGGAACTTGAGTATTACATACCAAAAATATATGGATTTGCTGTTTTTAAAAATAAAAGAGATATAGTACTAGATAGTGATCACGATATGAACTCTGGGGACCAGATTACAACGAAGATGAACAAGCATAATGACTAAAAATGTCAATTCTACAAGATAATAATCCACTTTGAATCAGATACAATTGAATATATAAAATTATATGGCCGCTAAATATTAGTATTACATTATAAGCGGGAATTGTGAATACAGCTGAAATATTTGGAACAGCTGACTATAAGATGTTATATTATATTCAGGTAGATATTACCAAAAATTCTGAACATATATTATAATTTTATTTGTATTCAATGGTAACTCTATCCTTTTTAGCTGATGATGAGGATGTAGATCTGCAGCATGCCTTGGAATCATCATTAATAGATTCTACATGTGAACCGATAGGTATAAATCTAAATGATAGTTACGCAAACTTTAACAAGATTGAAGAGTATATGAAGTCAATAGAAGGAGAATTTATAGATATCTTAACAAATGGAAGCACTAAATCCACTGATGATCTTGAATTTCTAAAGTCAATGACCTCAGAAGTTACGTTGAATAATAAAAACCATGAATTCTTATATCTAAGTCCTAAGGATATGACATATAATCCATCTTGCGATGAAGAGTTATCTAATTTATCTACTAGTGAAGTTCTTGAGTTATTAAACATAGTATTTGGATCTACGAGACCACTAGCACAAGCTGAGGATATTAGAAGGTGGTTACTACATTCCTTTGAACTAAATGCTCAAAAAAATACAAATATTTGTAATAAGGGGGAAAGTATTATTAGTAACAACAGTCTAAATATGCTATTTGGAAAGATGAATTTTTGCTTAGTTCAGCAATATGGTGGTCCTTGTGGTATTTTGTCTCCTATTCAAGGTTATATGCTAAAACAAATAATCTTTAGATCGGGGACATTATGTAATGCTCGTGATTTACTAAATTATATGGATAATATTGATGAAGAGACTTGTTGGAGAGTATTCATTGAAGCATTATGCATTATTTTATATCAATCATCTCTGTCAAGTACCTACAAAGTTATACAGTTAAAGTCAAATTTAGCATCATTATGGGAGGAAAATAGCATGTATATAAGAAAATTTGAGAGTATAATTGATGTTTATCAATTTTATTTAAAGAGATGTAGAAAGGGAATATTTTCAAGGCGTGGATCTTTACTTTCATTTTTGTTTAGTGTTATAGCTACGCGAGGGGTTGATACAATACAATCTGAAGTAGATATGATAGATAATCCATTAATTGGTTTATATGGTCATTGTAGCCAAGAACTAGTTAATTTGATGATAGTGGGCAAAGCAGTTTCAAATGTTTTTGATGGTACGAAAGTACTAGATGAAGATGGGTATGGAACACTAATACTTAGAGGTATACCAAAACGATCTATAATAGGATATTTAACCGAACATGAAGCATTTCAATATTGTACAGTTGGTTTTCATTATAAATATCCATTACTACCTATATGGATTATTGGCAACAAGAATCATTATCGTTGTAGCTTCTCATTTTCATACGAAGAATGTATTTTATCACCATCAGAACAATTAAATCAAATACTAATGAAATCATTTCAAATATATGATAAAGATAACTCTGGTTTTATTATGGATACACAAGTAGAGAGTTACCTGTCAAGTATTAACATGCCTGAATTTCATAGTGTTTTAAAAGAAAATATATCAGGTGGAATATTATTATGGAGTGACTTAAAGACACTTATCTTTGACAATTTGAATATCCCTTTAGATGATTCTGATATACGAAGATTACCATGTACATTATACGTATTTGACTGTCAGGTGAACAAGGGGACTACATTGATATGCGCTACACTACTTGATCTGAAGGACTACTCAGTTATACATAAAGATGGCAATATTACTAAAAAGAAGACAGCTGATGAACTAGACTTAGTCTCAATATTACAAACAAGATGGGGCAGTGATGCAGTTTTCAAGACTAGTTTAATAAACTTAACATGAGATGTATTTTTAAAATTCTAGATTATTACTCAAGGTTCAGATTATATGTTGTTAAGTTCAGCAGGTACAATGTTGTTTGTAGAAATGAGAATTCTTTTGAGTTCAGAGAATAAATTTGAATCTTGCTGTGTAACAAATGAAATTGCTACCCCAGACTTTCCAGCTCGCCCAGTACGTCCTATTCTATGCGTATACGTGTCAATTGTTGAGGGGACATCATAATTTATAACTAAGTTTACATTTGCAATGTCAATCCCTCTCCCAGCAACATCAGTTGCAACTAAAATATCATATATCCCATTTCTAAATAAATTCAAATTATTTTCTCTTTGTTCTTGTATCTTCCCTCCATGAAGGCCAATAACCTTGAACCCATTTGAGGCAATACTCCTGCATACTATATCTACAGTCTTTTTCTGATTAACAAATATTATTATAGGGGGTATAGCATATTCATAATTATTTAGTACATTAATTAAAGTACTTTGTTTTTTATTTTCTGATATAAAGTTTAATATCTGCTGTATTGACTTTTTTCCTGAGCCTATATCTCCAATAGTTACGTACAATGGAAATTTCAAGTACTTCCTAGCAATTTTCTCTACTTCACTTTGCATTGTAGCACTAAACATTTGAGTAATTCTGTGATTTCTGTATCCATATCTATTTTTCAATATCTTAGTATTCCCTTCTTCACTACCTCTCTCGTAGTTCGTGGGTATTTGATCCAATATATAATTGAGGCAATCTTCAAACCCCATATCAACCATCCGATCGGCCTCATCTAGTATTACGTAATTGCATTGTGTCAATACTGTTAGTGATTTCTCGAGACAGTCTCGCATTCTTCCAGGTGTTGCAATTATAATTTCTACACCCCTGCGTAGTTCAAATGCTTGCTTCTCTACACTTCTTCCGCCAACAATTGACAAAGTTCTAATCCCAATGTCTTTCTTCAATAACTTTTGGGCTTCTAATTCTATTTGCAGTGCTAATTCCCTCGCAGGTGCCAGTATCAAGCCATATGGACCATCCTGAGCAGTATCAAAGTTTAGTAAAGGTAACTTATAAACATATGAGAGTAGAGGAAGCAAAAATGCCAAAGTCTTTCCACTTCCTGTTTCCGCAATTCCTATTAAATCACGCATTTGAATACCTATTGGTATGCACTGCATCTGTATGCTTGTAGGTTTATCATGTTTAATACTGCTTAAAAGTTCAGTTGGAATCCCAATATCCTCACATTCACTCCAATTACGAATTGGATCTGGTATATTACTTCCTCTAGTACTAATTGAGTGATCTTCTTGAAAAATCCTCCAGTCTCTTGCTGTCATCTCTCCTCGTTTCTTGTAACTCCAGTGAGTATCACTAACTTCAGTATTGCTAGGTTGGTTACCTTCAATTCTCATGACCTTTGCCACATTAGGTTCTAAGCGGTTTTTATACAATATATTAGATTCATTTTTCAAGGTATCTTCACTTGTATCCCATTCGAATTGGAAAATTCGTTTATGTCTACTTTCTAATGCCTTACTCCTTTTCTTCTGTCCAATATAAAAACTTTTAATCTGCTCTATCTGAATTTTGTCAGTCTCCAGATAGTTTTTGTCACCTTCATACTCGTCTAACCTTTGTAGATCTCCCAATCTAAGCATACCTCTTTAGAGTTAAATATATTTTACTCCACCAAGCAAAGAACCAATGTTGCGCCACATCCCGAATGCTATTATAACTTTCAGCTCGTGCATATGTAGGTCTTGCCTGTATTAGAAGTGGTTAATGGAAGGTTTTAAGCTTGGGAAAAGTTTTTATACCCTTATACTTATCGCATTTCTTAATGAACTTATAATATCCCAAATTACTAGTAATGTTACCCATGAAACCTCCTGCAATACTGAAAATTTACATGTCATTTGTATATCGGTAAGCTTACTATACAACTTCAATCCGTAATGTACAAAAGTACTGGACTAATCTATATATTAGTAATTTTTATATAAAATTAGTAAACAATATTACACTCACTGTATGGAATACTTATCAGAATGAGCAGGAAATAAGAGAGGTGGTGATAAACACTATTAGGAGTAGCCCTTTAGCAAGTAGAGATGAAGTTATTCAGAATTCAATACCAAAATTTGTAGAAATCCCCAATTTACTCTGCAAAGACTCGAGAGCAGAGCTAGTACAGTGGAATAAGAAGTATAACACATTCATTTGCTCACGAATACAAGTCCAAGAGAAAATAGCAAAGTGTAAGCCAGGGTATATATTAGAGGAAGTTGTAATTGAGAGCTCAGATAATCGTTTAGGGTATAAAAATACTGATAAAAAAAATAAGGAGTGTTGTTCAAAAAAAGTATGCACTGAGAAATGAAAAAGTGTGTATATCTAGTATTACCGTACTAGCAAAAATATATTGTGAGGTGAGTCTTAGTAAAGTACTGCTACAGAATTTATGGTGTAATATTATAGACATCTTTAATTTGGTAGCTATTCTTTGTAATATATTGAATACTTGTATATATCCTTAACTTTAACAATATTTTACTATTGTATTAATTAGCAAGGGATACTAACTGATGGAGTTTGTGTATCTGAGTATACAACAAGCCCATTGTATGAATACCCAAATTTTCTTCATTTAACTCCCAGTAAATGGTGTGGTTACCTAAAGATTGAGTTATCTAACTTAATTACAGGAAATATTATTAATAGAACAATCGCAAGTTGTAATGTAAGAAAACATTCAGGTTTAACCCAATGCATTCCTGAATATCACTATTTAGATATTGCCAGTGAAAAATCATGGGTAAATGTAGAACCTAGTATAGTTAAATGTCCAGCTGGATACCACATTGAATTCCCCAAAATTCTAGATGGAGATACTACTAACCCTATGGATTCAGGAAGAGCTATTTGTAAATTTAGAAAATTTTTCCCGAGGACAATAAAGTGTTCTGGGAGACTCTTGAGAAGTGGATTAATTGTAGTAGATCCAAAAATAGTGCATCAAGAAGTTAATCCAATACCATTTCAGCAACATGTCAATATTTCTAACTACTCATGTGAAGTACAAAAAAAAGAAGTACCATCATTAATTTGTCCTACTCAAGAATTATATGAAAGATATAAATCAAATAGAGGAACTTGGCTTGAAACTTCCCGGAAGCTTGATAATAATACATTACTCGACATAATAAACTATCAGAGAGGTATCAGTAGGTACAATAATACGATGCTTAGTGATAACTCAATACTAAATGCGAATAATTCAAGCATTTTAACTTATGGGAGATCAAATACTTTGTATAATCCTCTATATAAAAATACTTCATCTGTTGTGAAAAGTATAGCAAATTTTGATAATCTAGTAAACCTAGAAAATAGTACTATTAAATATATAGAAGTCATACAAGAAGAGAAATATCCCAAAATATTGAATGAAGCTACTGATTTGGCTATTACTGAAGCAAGTAACAAAAACAATATTCTGAGTAACATGGATAGAATTATAAAAAAAATTGACTTTGAAACAAATAGAGATAGTATATATATGGAAAACTTGGTAAGTCATTTAAACAATAGCAGTGCAGACAACAAAATTGTGATACAAAAGCCTCTGCCCAATGAAGAAAGTAAAAGTATATCTTATTTAGGCGAAGTCCAGCAAGCTACTTCTATTGAAAACTCAACAAGATTACCAAAGATTATGGAGAAAAGGTCTCTGTACTACCCATTCCACTTACCAGTACTTCCGGAGGATTACAGGAATGGAAAGAGAAAGCTAGTTTGGAGCACTACAGAGAGGTATCAGTGGACATTGCTTGATAGTATTTTTAAAACAAGCATTGGGCTCCAACACTTTTTTTTGACAAATATTCCAATTCATCCACTTCCTCATATAGGTTTAGCTAAAAATATGGAATATTACCTTACAATTGAGAATGACCCTACTTTCCAAGCATTTGTGAATCACACATCAAGCTTAATGAGTATGGATCATATAAATGAGAATATAAAGTCAGACAACATTGGGAAATATACACAACCAGAAAGTGCAGTTGATCAGTTTGCAGTATATGGAAATTGTAATATTCAAATAAACAGCCAAAATAGTAGCCAAATAACTCACTTTATAGAAGAAAAAAATAAAAGTCTTATTTTAAACAAGTGTAATTCTTCTTTATTTGACAAGGTAAATAAAACGGATTATGAAGGATCAGTTTTATATGCACTAACTCAGCAATCGTCACAAGTTCCACAGGATAATTCTACACTTAAAGGTTTATGCAATATTAGTTTGCAATCTTCTGACTTTCTTGAAAAACAAGAGTTATATTAATTTATGAGAAATGATTTAGATATATCTTCAGTATCAAAAACACCTGAAGTAATGATAGAAAAAGGCACAGTAACTCAATTTGCCAGTTGGCCTGTATCAGTAAAATATTATTATCTAGACCAAAACTTAATAGAAAGGAATCAAATTCTATATTCTAGTATTAATAGATATATCTACTACAAGCATTTCCCTCATTTGTTTGCTTTTTATTCTGGTCCAACCAGTTACTTTAATATGTATGGAGATATAAGAAAACCCGCAATTTCAGATAGCAGATTCAGGTATGAGAGCCCTGATGAAAACTTTAGTTACTATACAGGAGGGTATGAAAAAATAGACTCAACATACCATATACACCAGATATTCAATTATAGTAAGCTTTATGGACATGCATTTGGGCCTACAGACCGCTCTCATTGTATATCTATTATTGAGACAATTCCACAAGCTGTCTGTCCAAAAGGGTTTACTTTAATTTCCGAATGTGCGATAGTTGACATCATAGACAGTATATTTGCAGGTGAAATAGTAAGTAACACTGAGTAAAAGACTTATTTAAAAGGACCTGAGTAGATTGTGAATTATTCTACTAAAGTAATGAGTTTTCCTATCAAATATTTAAGGAATTAGAAACTTTGTCAGTTTTGTTTTTCTAAAGTAGAATAGCCAAAATAGCCGTAATAATATATATATATATGCTAATGTATTTAACAAGGAGTAATTTGCTTGATCAAATTATTTATGCACTTTCTAAGTTTTGACAGGTATGCTATATCATACAGAATTCGTAATTGAATATAAGCTTTAGATAACTGTAATATATTATTCTATAAAGTAGTATAGCTACCAATAGACAAAATACCTTATTTCCCAATATCTCAATAATTGCAAGTAGTTTGTATTATCAAAAAAGGCAATATTAGGATTATATACAATATTATCTACTCGTAACAGCCTCATGTCTTTATGAATTATCATTCACTTTAGTTCTTGGTTTCCTATTTCTTCTTCTATGCCTTCTCTTCTTGCTGCGATGTTTCCTTATATGACTAAAGGAATAACCCATTCGGTTATTTAAGCACATAAGGTCACTATTTGGTGAGAAGTCAAGTAAATTACAAGCTATCAAAGCAACAATTAAAGCGGCGTTTAATAAGATTTTCATCTCGTAAAATATTGATAAATATCATAGAACTAATTTTACAGATAAATCTCGAAATACCAAAAAGCTGTACATAGGGTGTATGATCATAATCCTAAGCACACTATAGACGTATGTACACAGTTTGTTCAATAGCTCACATGCATAAACATTCACACAAGAAGTACCTAAATTTTACTACTAAAAGCTAACAGAAAGAATAGTCCAAAAAACTAGTGCTGCACAGAATCAGAATTAAAGTCATAGAAATCGACATAGAGGTATCAAATTACAAAATGATATAAAAGGAGTAAAGGGATGCATTACCGTCTGCCGCATGAAAATTTGAAAATGCTTTAACCCGCCTCAAATACACAAACCCCACCTAAAAGCCCACAAGAAATGATAAGGGTAAGAGAACTGATATAAAGCTTTATGTCCCGTAACCCTGCAATATTTGAAGTTATACTGCATATTTATATGGCTTTATTATAAATGACCAATATTAGTAGAAGCCAATCATCTACTCTTTCGACTAGAGTTGGTACTGTCACATACCCTTTACTAATCATATCTCCTGCTGAATTTGAACAGGTAAGTGGATATATAACAGGATGATATATGTTTAGTGGTTATATTACACGAATATCATTTTATCTCCATATACATTGTCTTTCAGGTATGGAGAGAGGTTAAGTGGGATATTTCTAAGGTTAATGCAGTAGTAGATCTATTTATATCACATTGTGAAGTTGACATTAAAAAGAATAATAAACAAATTCTCATGTCTAATTTTCAATTAATGGAACTACTAAAGGTTACTGGATTAAGCTGCTATTCAAATCGCGGTGGTTTTAGTTCACTTCAGCGTAATGATCTATGTTCAATAATCATGGGAGTTCCCTTCATTGATAAAAAAAACTTTTTGCGCCTAATGTGCTTGTTAGATCGTTCCACACCTCACACAACAACTACACCAGCAGGTATTTGTAGACTTAAGTTAGTATTTGCATTTTATGATTGGGGGTGGAAAGGTTACTGGGATAGTAGTGACTGGTCCAGATTAAGGAGTGACCTTATGACTAAAGGAGGTAGTACTAGTAATAGTAGTGATGTTAGCCCAATGCCACTAACACTAGCAGAAGGTATTAGACAACTGACACGTGATATATCGATAAGGAAACGGCATTCAGCATTAGGAGGCAAAGAAAGTCCAACTGCAAATCAAAGAATTGGTGGATTATGTGGGAGGACTGGCGGTACTCCACCAGGTACACCCCCGAGAGATTTTGCTGATTATCTAGCTTCAGAAAAGTCAATTGTAGATTTCCAATTATTTCAGAAATTTGTTGAATATCGTATTATTAAGGGTACTTCTCAGCTACTTAGGATAATATTACCTGACTCAAATGCAGATATTGCCAATATTAAAAAGCAAGATGTAAATTTAAATGGGACAACTATACAACTAAGTGACTCTGTTCTGCTAACCAACAAGAAAAGCAACAATCTTGAGTTGTCAGATGTATCTAGTCTTGAAAATAAGTTGAGGGGTACTCATATTGGAGTAAAATTAGTTTCTCCTAATATTCAATATTCACCAGTAATAAACTCAGCATCTATCGGTGTATCTTTTGAAGCTAATGCAATGGAAACAATGTTTGGTCCACCACCAAAAGATTTACATGGTATATTTTCTGATAAAATTGATACAGAAGATATATTTTTATCTTCCATAGTTGGACCATCTTCTTCAACTCCAATTAAGAAGAATCGTTCCTCTCGTCTTCCTCTATCTTCAAGTCCTAGTCATTCTTCTAAAAATGGACCTCCAGTATTAGTTTGAGGCACTCTGATTGATGATCTTATATTTTGTAATATGAAAAATCAAATAATGTGGATAATACCTCAAGAGGTTTCATGTTGAAGTAATACAAATTAAATATACAAATACTTTCTTAGAATTGTATGCCTTAATATTACTACTTATAATTGATATCTGAAAGCCAGGTACTTTGCTACTTGTATCTAGGAACCTATTACAAGGCAGATTGGAATATTTTAGAACTTGGGATTTGTATAGGAAACTATTTATTAGTTATTTATATAGTACATACTCAATTGTAAATGACTAAAGTTTACTATTAGTTTAGAAAAGTCTAGGTTCATGTACAAAACTGTATAACAGCCTCTTGGGACTTTATGTAAATGTTGCATACACTCACTTCGCGGTACTTTTGCAAATTACTGTTTCTACCTCCAATATAATTAATTCCAATTTAGTAATAAAGTACTGGTAGTATCTAGCTTAATCATGAATGAAATTGAAAATAAGGTTTTATCTGTCCCTGTAGTTTTTCATAAAGATGATTCCTTATCCAATAATGGACATGAGCTATTTTTATTGGAATTCCAAGGTTCACTTTCAGTATCTAGACTAAATAAAGATGGTACTTTAGAATCTAGCATATATACACAAAAACTAGATGGCAATATAGTAGGGAAAGTCGTAGATTACTTTAATATCAAAAAAATGGCTACACAAGCTCACAGTTCATGGTTAGAGTATACATTTACTAATAATAACTGCTTCGAAATACATGTTGGTTTTCATAAACTACAAGGAAAGGTAAGCCAAAATTGACAAAAAATATTGTTAATTTAGCACATCTGTTGTTGAATTATCCTATAGGTGGAGAAACTTAAGAAACCTCTCGCACTACTGGGGAATTGTACTGACAATAAGTTGATTCAAGACTTACTTCCCTTAAGGATATATGGGACAATACACTACAAAATTATTTTTGATAAAAGGCCACACATAAATATATAGGCTAATTAGTCAATAATATAGGAAAGGAGTATATAATACTGCAAATATACAGCTTAGCAATTAGGGCATATTATTAAGTCTCTGTGGGTACATGTGGAACATAGTGCACAAATTGCTACATTACATATTCCACATTCATTTAGTAAGCATCCCTCATTATCACATGTACTCCGATTACAATATGTACACAAAAGTTTTATTTTCTTAATGGAGTTCCCATTATTTCTTGAAGTTGAAGTATTAAGCTTTCTGTTACACAAATAGCAGAATGATCGAGTTATAAATGTCAAATTCTTTTGAGCTTGCGATAAGATCCAAAATGTGTGCTGCTTTCTACTATCTATATCAATATTGTTATCTCTTTTTTTCAAGATATTACTTTCATCTAGTGTATTATCGGAATTTTCTCTATTCCTTTTCATTTCATTCTTACTGCGTAAACTATAAATTTATCAATAGTACATAGTATCCTATTGGATGAAGCTGTAATTTGTAGAAATACTTTTGTTTCTTATTATCTATAATGTTTGTCTAAGCTTTTGTAAAAATACTATATTCAGTACTAATAAAAAATACAAAATTTTAAGTACTTTTGGCGCTATGAATTTCTAATAGCTAAAGAGACCTCATTTATAGTTAAAGTAAAAGTAATGAAAATATATCACAAGAGCTTTGGTATTTATAGCTATGTAGTAAGTCTGTACATCTCAATACAAAACAAATCTAAATAATTAACTATTTAGTGAATCCATACAAGAAATATCCTATTGCACATATACTGATCAGTGGGGAACTTTGCAATACCGCATCTTATATACACATGCAATGTATTTGGCATCTTGTATTCTTATGACCATGCATGCATCTGCAAAATATTATCAAGATATCAGATAACGCGTGATTACCGTTTTTGGGGGTCCTATTTAATATCTAGATTTAGAAATAACCTATAAATTTTTTTTTCAAGCTTGCCTATTAGTGAATAATATAATAAAACAAAAAAATTGAAGTAACAGATGGATACTGACTACTCATTAGATTTGAAGGTAACAGGCATGACATGCTTGTCTTGCTCATCAGCAATACGTAATTTGTTGTTAAAAGTGTCAGAAATAAAAGATACACAAGTAAATATTCTTACGGGAAAAGTGAAGATCTTGCTTAGTGAAGTACCAAAGGCTCATAAAGTAGACAAAATTCTTAAATTGATAACGAGTGCTGGATTTGAAGCACAAATAATTCCAAATCACTTTGTAAATTACAATGGAACTGATTACAAAGTAGATGATACCATCATCGATGTTATATGTAGCAAGTTTAAGTTTGATAGCATTCAATTAACTAAACCAAATGCACAAATACTTAGTGAAATAAATCTTAATATTATAAGTATAATAAAGTTAAAAATAGTTACAGAAAATGAAATTGATAATATAGTTGAACGGCTCTATAACTGCAAAGGGATAATAAATATTTTTTCATATAAAAAATGGTCTAAGATGCTAATTTTATACAATAGCAAGGAATTACAACTAGATGAAATAATAAGAAAATGCAATTTGTCCTGTGGTTCATTTGTAATGTTTAGTGGTTCATTTGAAGAGAGTCACTGGAACTGTAGATCTCAGTTAAATTTGAAGTACACCTTCAAAATAGAGAATTTTGAAAAGACCCTATTTGCAAAGATTATATCTAAATATACAAAAAAATCAAAAGATAAACTACTTCTAGATTATATAAATTCTATAACTTCATCTTATTTATATGATCTGTTTGGGATATATGATTTTACAGTGAGTGAGCAGAAAACTGAAAAAGATCATGTAAGTTACTCTAATTTTATATCATTCAGTATATTTATATCATATAACCCATACTTCCTTAGTGGAAAAGATTTACTTGTATATATCAATAATATACTTAGGTTAAATAAATCTGAAGATATATATTTTAATGATATGATAGTGAAGTTTATACACTACACTATCCTACCTTCTAATAGTATAAACAATGAATATGAACACTTAAGAAGTAAACTAAATAAACGACTATGGTACTATTTTAGAAATTTTTCCATTTCTCTATTCATATCAATCATTGTAATTTCGATTAGTTGGCTCAACAATACAGATATTTTAAATACAATAATTCGTACCTTATCTATTTCATCGATTGATTCTCTTTCATCTATATCAATGGTACCAGGTATACCTTGGAATTATTTATTTATTATGTTTCTTGTTACTCCAGTAGTTTATATATGTGGACATACTTTTAATAAAAAAGCGTTTCAGTGCATTATTACTGGAGTACCTTCAATGGAAGTATTAATATCTATAAGTATGAATACTTCCTTTTTATACTCAGTAATAATGGCCCTATATATTATAATGGTAACTATTTATAGTAAATACTACGATTATTCAAGTATAAATAATGATATGTCACACTCTGAGCTTAAAACAAACCAATCTACCGAGAAATTTCCACATTTTCTAGATACAGCTTGTTTGCTTACTACAATCAGCTTATTTGGAAAAATTTTGGAGATCCGTGCAAAACTATTAGTATATAAAATTTTGAATAATACAGAGAGTGTTAGTACTCCACAAATGGTGAATATTTTGGATTTGAATACTATGATCTATGAATCTGTATACAAAAATTACTTCACAAATTTTCTTTGTTCGATAGAGAAATCTTCATACTCCACAGAAGCCTATATGAGTGATATTAATGTTCTTTATCAGAATGATCAGCTAAATTTTAACAATATGGTAGATGTTCAGTTAGTTGAACTGGGAGATATTATTCTGCTTTCAGAAAATGATATTATTCCTTATGATGGAATAAACTTGTCAGTTGATGCAGTAATAGTCAATGAGTCAGTAGTTACAGGAGAATCGAGGTCTATTGAAAAACTATATGGAAATTCAGTTTTAGCAGGAAGTAAAATTATTCAAGGAAAAATTATACTACACGTTAGATCTATAGGTACAGAAAGTACTTTAGGTAAAATTGAAGCACTAAAAAGAAATGCCAAAGAAAATTATGTACCATTACCATCATCAATTGATAAATTAGCATTATATTTTGTTCCATCAGTCTTTTTATTTGCTTTGTGCTGTTTCATAGTGTGGTTTACTCTGGCATATTATGATATAGTTGATCCTACATATATGATAACTTTAGATCGTATAGATCTACGTGATGAATACATCAGTATATTTAAAAAATTTCCAATAGGATCGAAAATTATGTTTGGAATGCACTTTGCACTTTCTGTTATGGCTATTTCTTGCCCTTGTGCAATTGGAATTACAATTCCGATTGTAACATTAATATCGACTATAAAAGCATTAAATAATGATATACTGGTACAATCACCTCATATATTTGATTCAATATTAAAAATTAAATCTATTGTTTTTGATAAAACTGGGACACTTACAAATGGCAAGGCTCAGGTAATATCCTGTACAGTAAATTGTTACCTAAGTGAAATCATACAAAAAATTGAAGGGTTTAACATTACAGAGAAATCAAATACACTTCCTCAATCTGATATATACTTTATTCCTAAAAAAGTAAATCATAAATATCCAAAATATACCACAGATACTGAGTGTTACCAAATGTTATGGTGGCTGATTGGAAGCGCAGAGTACAATAGTAGCCATCCGATTGGTAATGCATTACGCTCATATGCAGCAAGTATACTTCTAGATAAAAATCGTGATAAATTGGCTAACTTTACTCAACCAAAGTGGTACAAATACTTCCCCGGAAGAGGAATCGTTTCTATCGTTGAAAATGTCAAACTAATACTTACAAATAATTACAGCACAACACTTTCTAATTATCCAATAGTTAAAGCAACTATTAAAGGTGCAGATACTAATTCAGATTGCATGGTAACTGAGAAATCTTATGCTAATTTAGAGAATTGGTATGATTTTTGGGCCAACCAAGGTGCAACAGTTGTATATATATTCATTGATGAAGGATATAGTGAACCTTTCTGTCCAGTTGATGATCTATATAGTAATAAAGACAAATTAGTATTAATAGGATCTGTTGCTTTGTTGGATGAGCATATGAATGGTTCTATAGAATGTATAAACTATATTAATAATAAGATTAGCGATAACATTTGGCTTTGTACGGGAGACTCAAAGTGTACAGCAGAAGCAATTGCATTAAAGGTAAGTTTTTGATATTTCTATACTAGATAGCTTAAAAACTCAAGAAAAAAAAAGTAGTAATACAACATTCATATAAATTTCTATAAAACAAAGATAGTAAATATCCTATAATATTGATAATTCTAGCTACTTATTTCTTGATTTTGTGATATAATTTACTATTCAAAGAGAGCAGTCAAAAATACATTAGATTTTATAAGATCTAGAAATGAGTACCATAGGCAGAGCTAAAGCTCTGAAAGACTTACTTGTTGGATTTAAGCTTTAATACAAATATCTTTTACATTTTAATTTATTAAATTCTGTTTTTAGGTTGGGATTGATATAGAAAGAGTAATGAGTCATGCATTACCAGGAGATAAGTTGCGCTTGGTAGAAGACCTTAAGCTAGATCCTAGAGTTGCTCACATAATGAATAAGGTAAAACAATCATATGAAGAAGTTAATAACAACTGTGATAATTATTCCTTTAATAGTAATACTAAGAGATTTGAAACAAGTTCATATATAAATACCTCAAGCTTTGAGATTACATGCGGTGATACAGCAAAAAGAGTTACCATGAAAAAAAGAAGTCACAATCCTGTTATGATGGTTGGTGATGGAATTAATGACTCAGCAGGTTTACTCGCAGCTGATATCGGTATTTTATTAGGCAAGGAGGGTCTAAGTGATTTTTCAAGTGCTGATATAGTAATATTATCAAACTATCAATATGGTCTTTTATTTCTTTTAAAGCTAGCAAGGTAAGTAATATAATGCAGATATTTCTCTTAAAAGGATTTATAACCAACTTTTGATACTAAATATGTAGGGAGACGCACAAAATAATAAGAAGTAATTTAACTTGGGCACTTGTATTTAATATTGTAGCAATACCTTTAGCAGCTGGTATACTTTATCCACGTGTTGTCATTCCTCCAGTAGCTGCATCATTATTAATGATGTTAAGCTCAGCTATAATAATTCTATCAAGTTTGTCGCTATATTTCTATATGTAAATTTTTTTAGGTTCTAAAATGTTTTCAAAAAGGTTTTTTCTTTTCACTGGTTAAATGTAATTAAGTGTACAGATTCTAAGATCTATGCTTATACTTGAATTAAGATATGTATAATCTAATAATCTATTAAGGTCAATTTTTATATTTACACAAGTTATAATAACTAAGTTAAAGAGTGCAAATAGGTTACAAACATTTAGATTGGAATAGAATATCTAAAACTTAAACATCTATGTTTATTTCCTCAAATTATTATTTTATACAATAATATATGTGAATTGAAATAACTAGACAATTCGTTGCTATAATGAATCATATGTATTTAATATAAATCTAGATTCTTCCAAACTATTAACCTCAATCAAGTTACAGTTGCAAATCATTATTTAATAACTAGAAGTGGTTAATATAAGATTCTGGGATATTTGTATTGATATCAAAGTACAATATTCCATTATATATACTAAATATTTTTTCTTTAAATATATAATTTATTATATATTTGATTCGTAGTTCATATTTTAAACTTTAATATTATGATTAACTTAAAGTCTTCCATGGTAATCTGAGATGACCAAACTTCAAACTTTAAATCAGAGAAGTTTATAACCCTATATTCATAAAATTATCCTCAATTTTATAATTAAAACTGATTCTTATTTTTAAATATACTCTTATAGATAATGTTTATAATAAAATATTGAGATGATGCAAGGATTAGTTGAATAGAGTTTATAAGAATGCTTTAAGGAAGTAATTCATTTTGATATTTGAACTTTAATTATACATTATAAAAGATTAGTTTATAAGTTGCTTCATTATATGTCAACTACAGCACCTCTATCAAGTAACAGGGTACTTAGAAATAAATGAGTACAATTTTGAAGACGTAAATTTTCGAGAATAGTTATAAAAAGTAGAACGTGTAACTTCTTATTGTCTTAAATATATAAGACTATAATACTGATAAAAAATTACTTATTAATATTTATCTTAATAAATAAGACATATTTAAATTATATATAATTTAATTAATAGATTCGAGAAAAAATTTAACATTATTTGCAGGTATAAAGATAAAATAGAATAAAGATCTAATAGATATTGGTTTGTAGAAAAAAATATTAAATATATTTATACTACATTTTAAAAATATATTTGTACTATAGTACATTAGTATTTTCCATAAATATTAGCATCATACTAATGAATTCATAATATTACAAATAGTAATGCAATATTTATTGAATCAAATTTGGAATTATATAAATATTTAAAATAATAAGTATAATATTTGAAATTATATAAGAAGTTAGATATTTATAAATAAAGATGATGAAATTCATTTTAGTAAATATATATATATATTATAAAGGAATCATTGTATTCTTTTATCTTTTATTATTTATATCTTTATACAGTTTTATTTAAAAATGATGCATGTATAGTTAAAAGTATTAGTCAAGTAAAACTAACAAAATATAAGATAAACACTTATTACTAAAACTTAATCATCAAATAAAGAATTTCTAAGTTTATTTCCAGAATCATCTCCAAATAAACTTGGTTTTTTCTCTTTTGTTGCATTATTACTATTAGTGGTTGTAAATAAAGAATTCATTATTTCTTTCCTCTTTTGATCTAATTTGGATTTTTTTTCAAATTCCTCAATTTGTCTACATCTTTCTTCCTCAATTTTTCTTCTTTCTTCTTCTTCTTTTCGTTTTCTTTCTATTTCTATTTTTCTTAATCTATCAATTTCAGTACGTTTTTCAGTTTCCCTTTGGTTTATCTTAATAATTTCTTCATTTTTTCTATTATTTATAAGTTCATCATTTACACCTATTACAGAAGTTTGAGACTTTAGTGATAAGTTTTTTACATTATTACTGAATAATTGATTTCCTTTATTATTGTTAAATCCTAAACGTGATTGTGCCTGTTGAACAGAATATTTTAGTCTGTTCTGAAATAAATTAATAAATTCATCTAGTTTCCTTTCAATATTTTCAATTCTATTTTCTAATACATAAAGTTGTTTTGATTGATGAGTAAATTTCGACTTTAAACTTATCTCCATGTTTGTTTTAATTTCCTCTAACTTGTTATATAGAAATTCATTAGCAACATAACTTAAATCTTCACTATAATTATTCTTCCCACTAACATTCATTGAATGTATATCCATATTCTGTTCAAGTTTATTGTCTAATCCATCTATTATATTTAAGTTGGTATCAGCTTGAGTCATGCTAGGAGCCGAGGTAAAATTTTCTTGGAATGAATCTACATCAAAGGGATCTTCATTAAAATCTAAAAGCTTATTATTCATTATATAATTTAGGTAATTTATAATATAGTATTAATATTAGTGGGTATTTATAACTTCTGTAAAGGAAATTAGAATAAGTCTATAGCAGTTTTACACACATAAAAGGCCAGAAGGCTAATAGAATAATCAGCGCCACAGTGGTTAAGAAGTTGAAGTTTCGCCTTATTACAATAAAAAAAGTAAAACAGACTGTTAAGTATTATATGCCTTAATAAAAAAAATAAAAAAGTGAGATATGAAATAATGTAGTTTCATAGATAATTGAGAGTAATGTATATAAATATTCTATTTTCCTAAATAATCTACATATGGGAAGCTATTTAACTTCTTAGTTAAGAATCCTTAGATTCCTTCTTTGAACTCTTTTTTTTTTAGATACTTTTTTAAAATCAATATCTTCTTTTGGTCTGTCCTCTTTTTTCTCTCTCCTCTTTTTATTCTCTTTTTTCTTCATTTGAGACTGAAGTATCTGATAATGAGATATCTTAGTGTATCGAGGACTTTTTGTAGTTCTATATCCTTCACCTGTATCACTGTTAGATTCAGATCCAGATATTGACTCATGAGAACTTAAATGTGATAATTTCTGTGCAACACTATTATATGTTTCTTTCCACCATTCAGACCAATCAGACACATCTGACTTTATATCTTTAGCACCAATCTACATAGTTAATGACATATCAGACAAAACATCAATAGTTTGAAAAAAAGTGACTTTTATGATGTTAAGAATAAAAGAGTTTAATCAATCTTTTTTCTTTCATTTCCTGTTGGCTTACCCCTAAGTTATCATGTTTCTTCTTTATTTGAATACATTCTACTATACCTACTTCATCCTTACCTAAACCTCTTCCTCTTTTTAAATAAATATAAATCACTTAATAAATACTTGAGGAAAATAGAGGGTTTAACTTACTCAGTCCATCCCATTTTTTGTAGTAGGCTTAATCCTATTCCTGATGTGAATTGCTTATTAGATATCCCATTACCCTTGCTTAATTTATCATAGTACTTCTGAGACATTACGGAGCTATAGTTAACTTTATAGACGTAACAAAATACCGAGTTCTTAGAAGTAAATTTAAAGCTATCCAATAGGTTTAAAAGAATTTCTCTCTAATATTTCTACCTAAATATAGACTGACCCGCCTTACTATTGTTAGGGATGAAAAATAAAGAAAAATGATATATAAAAAAACTCTACTAAAGTGTTAATTAGAGTTATCCTACGCTAGAGGTTTCATAAATGCAGATATCACTACTTATCAGATCTCCTCTTCGAATTGAGTTTTGAAAAATTCGTGTTTTAGGGCCATTTCAGGGGTCGGTCGTAGTTTAGGATCTAAATTTAATATATAACGAACGAATGATGCAAATACTTTATGTTTGGGGTGTATATAATCTTCAATAGGTTGGCATCTTTGTACTCTTGCAAATGAGCTAGGATTTATATGACTCTCTTCCCAGTATAATTGATATTCATAGTCACAAGACTCTGTATAATTTGTTGGAATGGTACTTTGTTTGAAGTAGTCAGATCTCTTCCCCTTTCTATAACTCGATGGTTTAGATTGTTTCCATTGATTGCAAGAAGTTTTCACAACATATTTCTTGCCTGCAGTCCCCATATATGCTGTATGAAACATATATTGAGGAAAAGGTCCAATAATTTCTTCCATCATTGCTAGGTGTTCTAAATGTTCATGTGTTTTAAATAATAAAACACCAGTATATAGTTCCATTAATATACATCCAAAGCTCCACATATCACTAGACATATCCCATCCAATATCTAGTATAACTTCAGGTGCTCTATATTGTCTTGTATTGATAATACTTCCGTGATAATCATCATCATATGTTGCAGAACCAAAATCTATTAAACGTATTTCAGATCTAATTGGTCTCCTAATTAGAGAGCCTGGATGCCTAGGTGCATTAACCCATATATAACCACTTTCAACCAATAATATATTCTCTAATTTCAAGTCAGTATGTGTCAGTTTCATTTTCCTAAGAAATGCCAAAGCCCATAACATTTGTTCAGCTATACTTTGTATATCTGCAAGTAAAAATCCTCTTGCACAATTTCCACCAAGGAAATCATATAGACTTGGACCAAGTTTTTCAAAAACCAGACACATATGATGATTATTATATAGAAATGCATTGTGAAGTATTACACAATAAGATGTACCAAATTCATCATGAAGAGCTATATCACGTAATATTTCAGCTTCTATCTTTGCAGCCTCAGTGTAACGTTGTACATTCCGTACTACTTTTATCGCCACTTTTCTTTTTCTTTTTAAATCTTCACATTCAAAAACACGACCAAATGTGCCTTCTCCGGCTAGTCCAATAACTCGATACCTTGGTGTCAAATATTGTCCAACATGCCATACAAAGTGATCTGTATCATCATCTTCATTAAAATTACTTGCCTTAATATCATATCTTTTTTTATCCTTTTTTATGTTTACAGAAGAAGTTTCGGATGAGTTAAAACTGTCATAGTGTGCCTTATTTTCTATGTTGTCATAGTAACCTCTGTTATAAATATACCGATGATTACCATCTACAAAATGATACCTATTACTCTCACATCCTTTTATTAAAAAGTTCTCTTGTGACTCTTGATAACCATACTTATCGGGTGTTATAGTGTAGTGAGTTAGATAATCATCTGAATTTGAAAAGTCATATTTCCTGTTATTCGAGTAAAAATGATCTCTATTTTGACCCATCCTGCGTCTCTTCAGCTGCATATCAGTATCTCTCCTATATGTGGTAATTTCTGATGAGTTGTATTTCCCCTCAAAATATTGAGCTGGTTCTTCAAGTATTTGTATATGATCACAGGTATAAAGGTTTTGTCTATCTTTTTGATTACTATATATGTTTACATTTCTATGTCTAATCTGTACATTATTTCTTAAAGCATTATACTTCCGGTTTCTATCTTTTTCACAATATATTAGAGAATTACGGGAGTTTTGCAACATGTTGTTTCTTTTATAATGTCTTACGTCACCAATCCTACCATTGCCGGTTGAATTATATAGATCCTCACAAAGTCCGGAGTTAGTCATAAATTAAGCATATTAAACTTTTATTAGTACACCAATGAGCACTTTTTAGTACTCAGAAATGTTTTTCAGCTTCCTCAAACCTCTTCCCAGTGTCTCTTATATCACTCCCGATACCTATTAGAGTTTACTATCTTTCATACCGCTAGCGGCATACATCTACTAAAAGCAATGAAAGACTCCTCAAAGCAAATAACATAATATCTCAGCTACTTTGAAAACAATTGTGATTTTATATAATCTACTATTCATATCAATATATTGGTAAGGTATTTAGTGCCTATAACTATATTAGTAATAGGTCCAACAGCTGCTCAATAAATATTTACAAAGATTGATCATTATATTGAAATATCTCTATTAAATTTAAATTGGATATTCTTGGCTTAGTATATCCTTAATTCCATCTATTTCCTCCTGAGTTAAGGATTCACTGACTTCTGGAAGGAAAGAACACTTTGTAAGCTCCTCTACTAACTCACTGAGGAAGTTAGCATCTTCGTCTATAATTATATCTTTTGGAGTTCCATAATCACTTTGTGAACTAGATCTAGATTCAGATAGGTGTAACTTTTGTTTAATAATATCTGCTAGTTTTATTGATGGAATTGTCGAGTCACTAATCTCAAGTATTTTATTAATTTTGTCTTCCGAATTTAAGACTGAAGAGATAGGTTCCCATCCTGCTAGAGTACCACTAGAATCCATGCTTCTTTCTCTGATATTTAGTATTTTCGTTTCGTTATTCTGGCTACTAAACCATATATTTGTAGAGTACATGTCAATAAGGAATATCTAGAATATATCATATTAGTACAGGTCCAAATAAATGGAAAAGTTTGGACTTACCTTTTCATTAAGAGTATCTTGTAACGTATCTATATTTGATTCCTGTGAAGACTCACATAGTATTGAATGGCAAGAATTGTATGATTCCGGGCTTAGTACAAAGTCTGACATTGACAACTTGTGGAATCGACGTGACAACTAATATATAATACCTCAATGGTATCAAAGTACATGGATAATTTTGGATAATGGTATAATCACAAAATTTCAATAATACTGTAAATTTTCATAGGTTTGAAATAGGTTGAATCGCATAAACTTACCAATACCCAGAATCTGCAACCCGTGATTAGGCGGTATGAGTGTCCCCACAGAAGCTGTAATATTGTAATTTCATTGTAACAGATAGTAAAGAGAGTATCTTCTTAAGGCTTATGCATTGAAAATATAGTTTAATTTCTATATAGTTTTAAGAGAAATGATTTTTGTTGCATTAAAGCATGGTTAATTGTAGTTTTCTATAATCCTGTCTCAAAAATTGCTGAATTGCTGTACCTGAATGTAAATTCGTAGATATGAACAGTTTTTACTTCTATATTTGTATTTTTTATTATAGATTTTTATTTTAAATATGTAATTTTTTTTCCTATCTCTTTTTTCTTCATTAGGAGTATGTGGGGGGGCTAGCTATTGGCGGTGCATGCGAAACACGTAAGCTTTTAATGAAAAATACTTTACAGCAAGAAATCTTAAACTTCGTCGAAATAATATCATCTATAGTAAAGAACGTTATAAAATATTTGTATAACACCAATTAAAATATTATTAAATTTGCACTGTCGAAGATATATAACTACTTTTTCTTGGTACACACTTTGGGCGTCTTTAATTGCTTCTATTATGTATTTGTGTAATAAGAAGTTGGTTCATTAAAAAATAATTTGCAAACTTTATATAATAAAATTCTGGTATATAATTCAAAGCTAGAAGTCAGATTCATATTATACACTTGGTGTCTTTGGAGATTGCTTACTTTGAGGGTCGAAGTTTGGTTAATATTGTAGTCCAAGGTATTTAGAAATATTCGAAAGGACAATTTAGTGATTGCAGTAAATTATTAGTAGATATTATAGCCACTTATTTTACAAATATGGTGGATTCAGGATCTGTTCACCATAATAAAGGAGATAATTTGCGAAATGATAAAGCTTATCACTTGAATAGAAGTATTGAAATGATTAATAAATATGATGATGAATTTCTTCGCAGTGTTACATCTAGACCAGCTAAATATCATATTTTAGATCAAGTCGATGCAGATGATTGTATTATAACATATTATCATCACATAATAAGTAATGAATTCCTAGATAAAGCAAAGGAAATTGCCTCAGATCAGGATGTTAAGTTAAATAAAAGAGAGAATTCTAGTTTGAATAACAAAGAATTGCTAATGATAGAGGGACAATATGACGAGAAAGATGGGGTATATGAAGATTCTATAATGAGTGAAGAAATATCCATATCGAGCTCAGAATATGATAAGTTTACTGATGAAAGGAGACTTCATGGGAAAAATAACTATGGTGTTTTGAATTTACCTAACTCTGACTTCCTTGTTGTGAAGAGGTTGCCAGTATCTTTTGGTATCCCAATAATACCTGTGCAGAAATTAAACTCTAGACCAATTTTTTATGTATGGTTTATTTTCATCATTTCAATTGTATATGGTTTTGTTCATTTTCTGAATTATTATATAATTAATGAAGTAATTCCTCTACATCCAGTACCTGCAAACTTTACAGGTTATCTAAATATTGATATTTCTGCAATGAAAACATTCTATACATCTAGTACTCTGTTAAGGCCTAATAATTCAAAGAAACAAGGGAACTACTCTAGAAATAAGGAAAATTCAAGTATACGGGATCGTATTTTTTGGCTATTTTCAAATAAGGAAAATAAAATTACACCAACTGAATTTATGAAACCTATGAATATTTCACTGGATATTAAGCATTGCCATGTGCAATTTTTGGAATCTCCTAACAACCTAAGCTATCTAAAGATACGATCCTGGGGGATATTTTCTCATTCTTTTATTTATAATAGTATTAATGGAAGATATAGAGTTCCGGCAAATAGATTGAAAGAGTTTGAATATGCTTGTTCATTTAATATTCTTTTTTGGGTATTAAGAAGATATATATTTCCGTGGACCTTGTCTGATCATGTAGATCTTAAAAAGTTATCTTTAAGTGATTATAGAAAATTTTGCGATAGAAGCCCACGCTCATGGAATTTTACGAGCGAAACAGACTTAAACATCAAACTACATCAATTTAACAATGCTGAATATTTTCAATGTTCTATCAATTTCTTTATCTCAAACAACTTTTTATTTGACAATATACACATAAGATTTGTGCCTTCTTCAAGCTATATGCACGTTTCATCAAATACTCCATTATACATAAAATCTAGCCTTCATTTAGAAGCTCTGCACGCAGTCTTTAATTTTAAAGAAATTTATAGTCCAAACATTACGACTACAATCTCAGATGGTTGGGTCTCATTTGATATTTCAACTCCTAAAAATGGAATAGAAAATAAATTCATATTTATAGAAAGCAGAGGAGCTCCTGTATATATAAATAGTAAGGTTCCCCTAAATTTATCAATGCCAACAAGAATAGCAAATATGGCACAATTACGTGCAAATAATATAAAGGTTAGAATAGAAAAATATCATGGGCTATACAATACACAGTTTTATGGGAAGTTCAAATGTTTAGTAGCACACTTAACACCTAGCCAATACTCAGGCATATCACTTTTATCCAAAAACTTTGTTAATATAAATATAGAAGGAAATAATCCACCTAGCTACATTACAGTTCACAATTTAAATGCTGATGATCCATTAAAAATATGGGCAGGCAAGGAACAATGGAAAGATCCACACTTACTGTCATTCTCAAAATTAAGATTTGATAATTTTGCAAAATGGCTTCAAGAAGATTTAGCTGGTCCTTGGGTTTTGTATATTAATATACTTGGAAATGATGAATACCCTAAAGGAACATGGAAAGCGGTTTCATCAAAAGCGTTTATTAAGAATTCTTTTGGATTGATTTTATTATCTGGAGGACTTTTAAAGCCTCGTTCATATTCACTCTACATCCATGTACTTGGATTACAATGTCTGGTTCCTATAGTAAATTCGGACTTGGAGGATTTGGATGTAATAACTATTGACAATGAACATACTAATAGAATATCAAATTTAGATTCTGTTGGCTATAAAAGAACTGACTTATATAATAATACTAATGAAGATGGGTCTGTTATTCAAAATATTACAAGAAAAATAAACGAGATATTTGCACCTTTAAATATTAGTAATGATAGACACGATTTGCATACAAAAAAATCTAATAGTACGTTTGGTTGGGGAGAAGTTAGGTCATTGTTTAAAAAGAATGATGGATCATACTATAAACCATCTCTAATATCGAATTATGATAAAAGTAAAAGTAGGTATTTAAAAAATGATATACATAGCGTCTTCGGAAGTGATTCAGACTTTATAAGTAATCCAAATGATAAACCTGAAGATAGCAATAATACTGAAGATATTAATGATATTGGAAACTATATGGGGTTATCAAGGTCATTTAAATTGTGTGAATCTACAATTTTAGAGAATATTTTTGCTGTTATAAATTCTGCTATTTTGGAATCTGCACAACAGCCTAATGTTATAGTATGGTCATCCAAAGTAAATAAACTTAATTATGATAAAGTTGAAGTCAATAAAATTTCATTTTTATCTCCTCAAAACTACTTCAATAATTTTGGTAGATTTTTCTCAAGTTTACTTGAAATATTTGGTTGGGATTTTTATATAAAGTGGCTATTTAGACATGATGATTTATTAGATAATAATCTAGTACATACATCTTCAAAGCTTAATACAAATTTCAATATAGTTGAACAGTATATATACTCTGCAGAAAATGATGCTATATTACGTGATTTAGTAACAGCTAACGATATACAAGGATATATTGTCTCCCTATCTTTAAATGTATTATGTGCTGTTATAGTAGCTGCAGTTGCAATGTGGATACTATACTATTACGTATTTCCATGGTTCTTGACGGGAGTACGCGAATTACAATTAGTGAATACAGCTTCTCATCGATTAAATCATGACTTTAGAATATCTGAAGGAGCTGAATGGATAGTAATGGTATCAACAATACAATGGCCAAATTTTGGTTTGTTGTTACGTTGGAATCAAAGGCAGAGAAGAAGAAAGATGGAAAGGTTATGTATTCATATTCAGCCAATAGATATACACGAAAATTATCTTTGTAATTTGACTAGAAGTGAATCTGGATATTCATGTGCTAATAGTAATGGCGTGTCATCAAATACAGCATCGAATAGTGATGATAAGTCTAGTGAAATATTCTTATATATACCAGCAAATGAAGCAACTGTTACAACACATTTAGGTAGGAACCAACAAGAATTATTTGTGCCAATGAAATATTCTGAAAAGTGTGGGTTTGAGGCTACAGCTCCTTATGAATTGATATCAAACCACAAATATCGTTTGCGAATATTACGTATATCTTCAACCGGTCATATAATTGAGCAAAGCTACTGGAGTAATGAGATTATACCAGGAAATAAAATGAGGTTTGTAGATTTACCACTCATGTTCTTGAGAAGATTTCTTCCTACAAGGAGATCATCTTTATACTTGTTTATAGACAAAAATACAGATCATTACTCATCATTTGGAATTCCATTTCACTTCAAAAATATTGAAATTATTATTTATGATGTATTGGGTGGCAAGAGAACAAAACGTGATGGCGAATTAAGTGATGACGGTGATAATGCTAATAGTCATCATTCCAATGAAAAACTGAAATTTGGAGTATCTGAAAAGGAACTTGCAAGTGATGATGATATTGATGTCAATGAAATAAAAAATGAATTGAATATGCATTTAAGCAGATCACTATCAAGGGCACTAGAAGATGAAAGTATATCAAGAATTGACCAATGCAATATTGGAAATAATGAAAAGGTTAAAACATTTGGTGGTTTGGGGGAAAAGAAAAAACAGTGTAGATATGTTGTAACTGCAACATTAATAACGAAAGATGCTTTCTTTTTATCAAGAAGGATAACCTCTTCTACTGGCACAACAGCAAGTGATGAACGTAGTAAAATAAACAACTTTTTAAAAGATCCTGCTTATCATAAATCCTTTGAGAGTGACAAAATAAGAATAGAAGGTATTCCAGAAAAAGCAGCAACTTACAATTCAAATTATAATAGAAGGAATAAGAATACAAAATATGGAGTTAAACATAACTCAAGCAACAGCAATATATATATATTAAGGAATAGCGCAAACAGTTCTATAGATAGTGGTCATCATATGAATCAAACTATTCAATTTAAGTCTGAAGCAGAAAATTTAAATTCAGACTTATATCTTGAACAGAATTTGATATCTCATGATAGAATTCTATTTGAGCTACAAGAGGCAGACAGCGGACAAGTTGTTGCTGTTGGTGATATAAAATGTTCAAATCTAGTTGATATTGTATGGGATTCATTAAAGGTCAAGAACCAAGGCAACGAAGACGATGATGATCAAATACCAGATGTAACTGGAACTTTTAAATATGATTTAAATAGAGGTATTAGCAAATCTATAGGATCAATAAATGCAAATTGGTTAGATGAAGATATTCATACAGAAGACAACATTCAGGTATATGATATTACTACAAATACAACTATTTCAATTTATCGTTTTGTATCTGTTGCTATTAAGTTATATTATGTGGAAGGTGGTGGTCAGTGGGGTGAATTATCAATGAATTTAGATAGGTCATTTTGGGTACAATATATGAGACATGACTTACCAGCAGTACTTGGTCAAAATAATTCTAGGGCTAAAAAAATGAATATGGATTACTCTGGGCAGTTGGAGACAGAGATAGGAATAAATGAAAAGAGTAGCCCTTTACATAATGGTGATATTGAAATGGCAAAAGTATCATCGAATGAGCAGACAAATTCTTCTTTATTAAGTGTAACCAAGAATAATCAGGTAGTGACTAAATATATTGATACAAGTGTCAATTCACATAGTACGAAGCATATACCTCCTTTAATGCTAGAATGTGATAAGCCATGCTTTATTTATGATACACCTGGTCGTATATTAATAAATGGAAGTGATATTCAAATAAAATGGCACTGGCCAAATATTCCTAATATAACTAAATTTGTACCTAAAAATGTATATCTACACTTATTTGATCATTATACTGATAAATATATCGTTTCTCTCCATGGTGGAAAGCCTTTACCTAATACAGGAACACATGCATGGGGTATAGAAGTTCCTTTCTTATCACATAGATCGAGTTCAAGAGATGTGTATCTGGCATTAACAATATGTGAAAGTGATGTACCTTCCAATATTACGGTTTTAGGTAAGAGATTTATACCAAGAATTATATCTTCAGATAATATACTAAACTCATCAAGTAAAGTAATCAAAGATGCACAGCAAATAATTGTTGCAATATCAAATGCCTTTACTATAATTAGGGTAACAACACTAAGCGAATTTGAACTATTATATGCTACTTTTTGTCGCACTTTTGGTCTAGAGATGGAGGTGATTACATATGATGACTTGCAACGTAACGGATTTGTTGTATCAAGGCAAAGCTTAAGGGTATGTGAAAATATCCGCAAACCTATACCAACGGAATCTCATGATACAGTGATATTTTGTCCTGGACAATGTTTAATTAGTTCAAAAGTACTTGCCGTAAAGTCATCAAGCTATTCTGATAATATATACAGTGCTCATTCTAATAGTAGTAATGATGATGAGCATATAAATGGAGATAAATCCATTGAGAATTGTATATTCTTTAAGTCTAGAAGGAAAATGATTGATGTTATAGAAAATTGTACACTTAACTATTCAACTTATTGGTGGTCATCGTCTCCAGATAGATTTTTATTGCAGAATGGGATTATATTAGATACAAGTATATTATTGCCAGTAATAATGAAAATTATTCATAATTTGAGGATTGACTCTTTAATTTTATTTATTAGAACATTATCAACAGATAAATATCGTCATTTACTATCAAAAATAAGAAACTGGTTACTTAGTATTAAATTCAGAATTAAGATATATTGGAATAAAAACAATTCAACATATGATACTTTAGTAAACAACTCAAATGACTATCATAGACTAAACAATAATATTAATGATAATATTGGGGATGTTGATTATCCAGTTTTAAATAAATATAATTCAATACAATCGTTAAACTTATCATCTGCACTGCTTGTAAATTCACAATATTCCACAATCTATCGTAGACGTTCAACCTGGCGTTCATCTAAATTTAATACATGGAAAACAATATTAAATTTTGTAAAAAAAGGGAAATCTATTAATTCTGAATCATTGAATAAAACCAGACAAAGGTGGGAAAGTGCATTCAAATTAGTAAAAAATACTAATGTTAAGTTAATATCAAAGGTTAGTAAATGTGATAAATTGACCAAAAAAAGTGAAAATAGTAAATATACTGAAACTTATTATAATGGAGATGAAGTAAGCTGTGAATATACAGCATTACCCGAACATAGTAATTTCACTGATACTATTCCAATGGATGAATCTGAATATATAGATAAATTTGGTTCTAAATTAAATCATATGTATAAAATATCGAATATATTAGATAATCATGCTAATATAATGGCATCATCATTTGGAAATACAATGGGTAAATCTAGTGGTATATTAGTACCACTTTATATTGCAAATATTAAGCAAAAACAGGAAATATTGCATGAATTATGGTATACTTTGCAATTTTCAACACTACCTATATTTTTTAATATATGTCTGTATGGATTTCAAGTACTTGTACTTTCAATATTTCCGATAACATGTATTTGTCTAGTATTAATATATAATTATTTATCATCATTATCAATAATTGGCCCACACTTATCTAATGATCCAAGTTATGCATCTGACTTTGTATTTAATCCAACTTGGAACTTTTTCATGTCTATTCCGTTCCCAATACCATATTTAATATTAGTTTCATTATTATACCTATTAATTATAGATATTACAATAATAACTTCTGGTTCTTCAAAGTTGACAAATATTAGAAATTTGAATTCATCATCTCTTATTAACAAATTATCATATCACTGGAGGAAATTGTTACGTTTATTTGAAGAAATTGGAATGCTAACAACTATAATTTCTACATTTCTAACTCTATTAGCACTATCTATGTTTTTACTGTGGTTCCTACTCGGATCACTAATTAACTCGGATAATATTCTACCATATGTAGTAATGCTTTTAGCATTGGGGTTTGTAATTGTTAGTCTATGGACAAATTTTAGCTCTTCGCGTGGAATTGTTGATAGATTTATTGCAGAGAATTTGCAATCCTTAATTGCAATAGCTCTTGGGCATTGGTTTGAAGCTACTAACCAACAATTCACGAATAATATAAATATTATTGATCCAAATGATGCTAGAGCAGCAGCTTCTGAACAATTACATTGTGAAATAAAACATTATAAATATGCATGGTCAAAAATGCTGTTAAACTGCGGGACTGATAACTATAATTTAAAGATCAATAGCTCAGTTGCCGTTGGAAACATCAAGAACTCTAATATTAACAAGAGTGAATATTTACAAAGTAACCAAAATAAATATCCATATGGATCCTTGAATTCATGCATAAGTGATGAATATAATAGAATATATGGAACTCAATGGGAATATTTAAAAATTACCCCAACTAATTCGAAATACTTATTTGGTGTGAATAAGAATGGTCAGATTGTCGGAGTTGATGAAGCTATGAAGCAATATTATGGTATGAAGCTGGCAACCAAGAACGATGTAATAAATGAATCTGAAAAAGTAGATGGATTATTAGAAGGCTTCGAAGTAGCACTATTACAGGATGGATTAAAATATGGTCCCAGATTCGGCTATCGTGTAGAAGGCCATCTGCAATGTGATACCTGGTATACTTCAGCAATAGTGCGCGTGCCAGTATTTCCACCTAGCGAGTTCTTGTCTGATGATATTAAGGTTCATTTAATATTTGACTTCTTTGATATGGATGATGATGGGATCCTAAATAAGGAAGAGTTCTTATATTGGGCAAAAAATTTGCACTATGATCGCTTTTACTATAATGGTCCAAACACAAGCTATAGCGAAATAGTGAAGTATTTTAATACTATATGCCATACAAATGTTACATCATCAATTGGTTTTTATATTGAAGATATAAGTTTACTATATTCACTATATCCAGGTGATTTAGATTCTGATTATGAAAAGGTTATACCAGTGCGCTATGATGATGAAAGTACTGGCTTGAGTACTAATTATGGAAATTGTGGAAATGGTAAGAATACAGATAGACAACAAGATGAAAAGCTTGAGAATGAAGATGATGAAGATGAATTTGATGAAGAATTTGGCGATGTATTTGATGATGAAGATGATATTAAACACATCAATAATTTTTCAAATAAAAGTACTCACTGTCCTAAAGGTTATCTATGGAATGGGATACTTTATGCACCAGAACGCAGTAACTATGATGACTGCACTACTGATATTTTAAATAGCAATGTTAATCGGCTGAAATTATGGAGCAGCAACAACCAAGGTAATGGTTATGAATATGAAAACCAGTGTGATGATCTAAGCTATTCATCTTCTAATAAACATCCCAAATCTAAGTATACAAAACATCAGCTATTACGTGCTATTAATGTGCAGAAATTACGATATATTTTTACATTTTCAACTCGTAGTTTACGCACTCCAGATATAGAAACAGCTTTTCACGATATTCACTCATTAGCATATAAAGTATTTGATGCACAAGTTGCACTGTTAGAGCCAATATTTGGTAAATTTAATGTATTGTTTGGTAGCACATCAATAATTGGAAGTAATACTACTGATAATTCACGAATCATTAACAATGTTAATGAAGTAAAATTTGTGAATGAAAATGATACTATTAAATATAGTAAAATTCGAACTTCCGCAATATCCTCTGGAATAATGCATAGAGCTGACAATAATAGTAATAATACTTCACTGAAATCAATGGTATCCAATAATAATGGAAATTCCAATAGCCCAAGTATAAGTAATGATACGTTTATTCCAAGTTATGACAATCGATATGGAGATGACAATAATCCGGTTAGATTTTTACAATTGATGAGATTATTACATAATGAAATAAGGCAAGATATATGGCACATGTTTAATCATATTGTATCAAGATTATTTGATCGTGATCGTGTACGACAAGGTATTGAGCACTTCTTAGATACTATACATCCAAAATTGATAAGACGTAAAGCAGCAAGAATTGTTAATATATTCTATGGGCCAATGTTAGGGGAATTATCACCACAAATACAAGATTACTTCATATCAGCACCTCCCAAAACAGCGGCACAAGTAATTGATGCACTAAAAGAATATCGTGTTGATAATGAAAGTAATGTTAGAGATACATTAGAGATTATATCACTATCTCAAGGAAATGCATCAACACAATTTCAAGTATCATTAATTACAAAGGCATTGTATGCATTAAGTGTCTTAAAGGACTCAGATGTTGATATGTTAACAGTTGATATACCATGGAAAAGAGCTCACACATTAATTACAGAAGAAGTCTTAATTCTACCTAGAAATTATCAAGGAGTAAAGGTTATTATAGGTGCTATTCAAACAGTATTACGGAAAGAATCGTCTATAGATAACAATGTACCGACAATTTTGAGTGATAGTAGTAACTTGAATGGATTATCTGAAAGTAATGATATTAATGATTTTAGTAGTCATTTTGATAATAGTAGAAATTTGAATAGTGGAAGTACTTATTCAAGTAATGTTAAAAGTAGCTTTGGGAGTAATAGATCAATTTCGAGTGAATTCACAGAAAGTACTTTAGAACAGGTCATACAAGTAATAGTTTCACAGTACTTATGGATGGATGCATTTATATTATTAATAAGATTGTGTGGAATTAATCTTTCAGACGACAGATTGCCATGTGTATCATATGATCACTTTGAGATGTCACAATCTAATAGTAGCTATATAGAAGAAAGGAATTATGAGCATGTACAAAATATATTTACAAAATTAAGTAATGGGAGTGGATTTTTACCAGTTGAATTAACAGATTTAGCAATATTATCTTTGACAGATAAGTGTTTGAATTTTCCTGGATTACTAGTATCATTGCATTTCCTTGGATTAATAAGTAGTGAAATGTTTTCAATGGGTACTGGGAATCCTTTAGAAAGACTAAAGGAACTAGGTATAACACTCAATACACATGTATTGCACATCCACAAAGGTACTGGTTTATCTAATAGCGTAACTTCAACGACTTCTTTAGCATCATTGTCAATAAACAATTGTATGCAGAATAGTTACCATGACTATAGATTAAATATCAATTTTCAATCTGATAAATCTTGGCCTTTACCAATTGAAGTTTTAAGTGAATTAAATCAACATTCAAGTGATGATAATATAAATAAAATGTTACCAGAAAAACGCACAGATTATGGAGAATTATTAGATTGGACATTATTAACAAATATTAAAGGTATACCTGGAAAAATAGTTCAAGAATATAATACTTTATCAATTTCGCGTAATGGCTTTATAGGTAGATCTCAATTACATGAATATATAAGACTTCATAAAAAATTTTATGTTTGCTTTTTGGAAGGTCCTAATGTAACATCAAATACTACATATAATTCATCTAATGTAAATGAATCAAGTTCAATAGTAAATGACCAAAGAATTACTAAGAAGGAAGTTCTCTCTATAATAAAAGAGAATAAAATAGACTTAGGAACATCAAGCATTAATAAGAAAAGTACGAGTTCAGGTTCATTATGTAATAGGTCATTATCAAGTAATAATGGAGCAATATTGGGTGGATCATCTCAGCATCTTGATTTATCAAAGGTTACTGGTAGGAAAAATAGAATTAAATTATACAAAATATCATTTGATGTATTCGATGCTGCCATTACAGCCCTAGGATTCTCTAGTCATCCAGTTCAGAGTCATATTCTATGGTTATTATTATGTTTAAATTTAAAATTACCTAATGTACAGCCGTTCATTGATGCTGCATATGCTCGTGATTTTATTTTAAGGATATTCTTACAACCGACGTATAAAAGTGATACAAAACACAATATTAATAATGCTACAGGCTCAATGATCTCATCACCTACATCTGGAAATAACAGAAATATCCTTGGAAATAATATAGCAGATGGTGATTTTATAAATCATAATACTAGTATAAATACAATTCCTAATAAAGATATAGGTAGTCAAATAATAAACAACAAAGCAGTAAATAGTAATCAGCTGACAAATAAAATACAATCTAATTCGACTTCTTTTCAATACCAGTCATCAATAATTGAATCCAGTGTAAAAGAATTACACTATGATGCACAAGATGTATGTTCATACCATGGCTATTTTACTCATGAAATGCTATGTAGATTCTTATCATTAGCAAAAATAACATTACCACCATATGGTGTACATTCTCTGTGGAAGAATTTACCGAAAGATCCTTTTGATATCTCATTGTTTATCGTACCATTTATAGAAGAGAATAGAGAAGATGATAACTTTAAAGATGAATATAACATGATGCATGGTAATAATATTGATATAAATAATGTTAGTATACTATTACCAAATTATACTACAGAAAGTATAGGAAGTATACATGAAACAGATAAATATTCAAGATTACAAAGGAACTTTCAAGATAATAAGTCATTATGTCATTCAATGCATCTACGTGTACTAATGGATCCAACAGGAATGGACCCAATGGAAGGTACTGTAATACATATTGACAATTTAAGACGTCTACTACCACGTAAATTAATGACTGGTCTATGGCCTGAAGCAATAAAAGTTATTTTAAATATTGGTTTGCATTTAGAAAAGTCCGATACATTAATAAAGGAAGCAACATCTCGTTGTTTACAATATAGTAATAAGTATGGCCTAATAAGACCAGGTGATATTGTATCAATTTTAGCTGCACTAAGTAAGGAAGGATTATCATTTGATATGCTGTGTGACTTATTAAATAATATGAGGATACAGTTACCAGTTAGAGAAGTAAAAAGAATGTTTGATTTAATGGATTTAAACCAAGATAAATCACTAGATTTGCAAGAACTATTAGATGGTTTCGAAGTGTTATTTGGTAAATTTTTACCTCAACTAGTACATGAACATGTTGGACTCAGTTATGAAAGACAAGGAATAATTATGATAGCTGCATCAACATGTTTATTATTATTCTGTGCATTTGTTGGAATTGCAATAAAAACATTTGAAGGGATGAGAAATGAATTGAGTACAGCTGTGCAGTCTGTATTAGCAATTGTTGGTGCTGTTGGTTTACAAACTGGTGCATCACAAGATAGTAAGGAAGTAGAAGAGAGAATGAAGCAGAGAATTGAGGACATTATGGGTGGAGATATTGAGACATCTGTTGAACAAGTTGAATTAAATGAACAAATTATGATAACAAATGAAGGTAGATATAAATATGGTATTAGTTCAAAATCAGAAAAATATGGGTCAGATTATCCTAGTAGAAGTAGAAATATACAATCATCAATAATACTTTCTGCAGATAAAGGCCCAATTTTAAAGATAGGTTATGTAGTTCCATATAAATACCGTTCAGATATAAATGATCCAAGACCATGTGTAACATTATATAACCAAGATAATGTCTACTTAGAACCGATCATATATTGCTCTAAAGGTACAATTAATCAGCAGCATAATGTTTTCTTAACAAAAAATATTAATATAAGATGGTTTATCAAACCAAACATTCCAAAATATACTGGTCTAGTATTTTCAAATGAAAATGGTATTATAAATGGGATAATACCTAGTTTCACAATAAATAAGGTTGGATGTATTAGTAGGATGACAGTACAATCCAATCAACATATAGATATGAATATTAAAAATACCAGCAATACCGGAATACCTGTTTATGGTGGTGTTACATCATCTATCAGTTATTTAAATAATCATAATAATGGAATTAATATGAATAATAACATAGTATTACATAAAAGGCCATCCATTTCAAATGCCTATAATAGCTCAAGTAATAGTGATAGTAACTATTTGCACAATAAAACATTTATGAAGATGTATTCAGCAGGGAAACCGTTGTTAAAAAAGCTGCAATCAAACTTTGGGAGGGATGACTTAAGTTTAATAGATAATTTTAGTAAAAATGATGATACACAATGTGACAACCATGGTACAACTACAAGATTGCCACTTGGATATCATCCGGTTCAAATGAATAGAAAGACATTTACAGTATATTGTATTATTGATAATTATAAAAAGATATTTAAATCTAGAATCACATTTCAAATCATACCGAGAACAAGACATAACAAATAATTTAAAAAAAGAATTAGCGAAGCATATTCTGAGAAGTTCAAAAATTTACTACTATTTCTATAAACACAATAAAATATTAATATTTAAAATGTAATGTATACTCTTTAATTCCAAGCCTAAAACATAATTTATCAACCCATATAGATAATGGTTTCTTACTTAGCGGCAATTTACTCGAATATTCATATTGGCTTAGAAAGTCTTCAAAAGAAACATTTTTATAAGTAATATTACCTAATATATTATCCTTCATTATATCTAAGTCATCTGCCTTAATATACACAAGAGAACTATGAATTATTCTATCCTTTGGATATGTATTAAGACCAAGCTCAAGACATGCTTTGTCGACAACATCTATTATTGGATCAATATATAATGCTTTACTTACTTCAGAAACTCTTATACATGCAAAAACCCCATTACTTATTTTATAGTTGCTATTGTATTGGAAATTCTGATTTTCCAAAATATCTATTATATGATCTGTATTATAAACAAGGGGAAATGGCTTTAATGGTATACATAACTTATTCTGAGTGTAATGTTCAAGATTTCCCAGAGTTGTAGATGAAGGATGTTCACTTTTAATTGAATTAACTTTTATTTTATGATCACCAAATTTATGATATAACTTCTGAATAATAATTTCCAAAAACTTTAAGGACAACAGTTTATTTAAACACTGATTATTGCACAAACTGACATGTATTCCAAGGAATGATTCTATATTACTTCCTAAATTCCTCATGTCTAATCCATTACAGAAATTCTTATAATTTATCTTCTGAGTATCAATTCCAAATTTATGAATATCAAATGTAGAATACACAACTATACTTTCTTCATTATTCCTACAATTGCAATATTTGCTCTTTACGTAATTTAACAAGCAGTAAATCGAATAATTTAAATATCCTTCTAGTAAATCTACGATATATATAGAATCATTAATATCACCCTTAGAGTTTGTATCATTTATGAATGCTAGAGAGCTGAACTTAATACATAATAGACATGAGAAGTGGTCCCTCTTAGTGTTGTGACGAATTTCACCCCCCTTCTTTTTGATAATACTCCTAATTACATTTAACTTACTATGTTTGGAAGTTTTCGACATATATATTGGTAATAGTCAAATTACTTTATACTAATTGACGCTCCACAAAGATTTTCCTGTACTCTTATAACTTACATTTTATGAAAAGGGTTGTGACCGCTGCAGGCTACACCCATCATATAACTGTGTTTGTATGCTAATATTGTTTATACGGAGGGGGATTGGCCAGCCTTACGCCAGGGGCAATGTCGTTGCAGGTGACGCCTAGCGGATGCGCGATTATTGCTAGTTGAAAACTACACCAATTTCCTTCTGTCGGTCCTCTGGTCTGATGGAAATTTCTGGGGCCCTAAGGGGCTACCTCATTAAGCTAATGTATCGCCAGGGCCTGGGCGGGGTGGGCGGCCTACCCCGGTGCTGCTATATGTGCGCGGGTGTGGAGTGTGGGGGCTCGATGGGTCACCTTGGTGGGCCCCCCACACCTCTGTACTCCTGCCTCCCGTGTCTCTATGTTCCTATTTCTTACATCTCTATATTCCTATTCCCTACATCTCTATGTTCCTATTTCTTACATCTCTATATTCCTATTCCCTACATCCCTGCGCTATCCCTGGAGATACATTGGTTTATGGTTTGTTAGGGCACACTGTGCCCCCAAATATTTTTGAAATGGTAGAGACTACCACCCAGCTGACGCGACACGGCAATCTTTAGTAAAAGGCGAAAGATTGGTTCGAGATATCACATCAGTACGGCGTGCCGGGGTACACCTATTACAGGTAGTATATTAGTAAATAGACACTCTCGTATGATGGTTTTTAGCAGCGGTTTTTTTATACCGCCTTTTGATATAGAATGTCATTCTTTGACATTCTTCTGTTTATTTTCTAAATGTATAAATCTTCTTATGCTTATATAATATAAATACAGCAACGTTATAAATTAGAATATCTTATTTGGAATACTTAATTTTGTATAGATACACATACTAAAGCGACTTTTAAATTTTCCAGGGTAGAACTGAATACTTTATAATAATTATAATAATCAAAGTACTTTATTCAATAGTCTCAATCATCCAAATTATATAGGTCTTTGAAGAACTAATGGAGAAGAATATAGCTGATCTAGCTATAGAGCTAGATTTAATATATCAGGATTTACTAGAATATGAGGAGATTCAAAATCTACAAGGTATCGGTGATCATATTACTATTCATAGCAATATTAATCATATTAAGAAATTATATAATGATCTAAAAGAGACCTTATGTGAAGTTAATGATATAACCTCTTTATATACCAAAAAATTCGGTGAATTGCTAACTAATTACTATATATATGGATCATTAACACCTGAAATATCCCACATATTTCTTAAACGTAATCCTTGGTTTATATTTGTCTTATTTAATATAACTATGGGTGATATCAGTAACTTAAATTCTATTTTTACTGATTTTATGTTCCATCATAAAAAAGACTCTTTTATAAATATTGACAACCCTATACTTATTGGAAATATATGGTACTTTTATTCTAGTCTAGTACACATTCCATTAATAAAAGAGTATACAATTAATTTTTGGACAGATACTGAATTTAGACTGAAGGATATTGATTTAATCGTAAACTACATTAATAATTTTATCAATATTGTGGACTATAAGTCCAATGAGAATTTTGATAAATACTTAAATATATTAAGAATTCTGAGATCATTAATTTTATTGTGTGAAAATTTACAAATTGTTAAAGATATACTATTAAGAAGTGACTTAACAAAGTGTTTAAAATGTCTTATCAATGGTTTTAACAAAAGTGGTTGCAACCAGGTAACTTCAAGTAAACCAACAGTATATTTAAGTATTAGATTGTTTACTAGTATTAATTCATATAACGAAAAAGAAAAGCTAAAATACTATGAAATGTATAATATTTTGGATTTTTCCAGAAGTATTCAACTATTACAGCTACCTAGAGAGCTTTCAAAGATTGAATATTACATTACAAAGCTAATATTATTACCTCCCCCACTGGATACTATCGATTTTTTAAGAAATCCAACTAATTTTTCTATTCTTAAGAAACTTATATATTCATGTTTAATTCATAGTTGTCTCATAGACTCACAAAAAAAACTTGATATTGATAATGATAGAATATTAAGTATATCTGAATTATGGAAAGATAAGAATACTTATCTGAATATTTATAATAAGGATACACAAAGTAGTATGCTAAAAAAAGTTCTGGCTTCTGTGATAGCTAACAGACCTTTGTTATTTATTGAAAATATAATGAATGGTTTACGTATTTATAATACTTTACTTAATGTGGCTTTAAACATCTATAAAGCCAACATATCAAGAAATAATGACAACTCTAATTTAATATATAATCAGTTAAGTAGAACTAATGGTAATATTATAAGTCTTTATTTAGATAGCTCTATAGATAGCAAAACCTTAATGGGAGCATGGATTTGCGGTGAGAAACCTGGGGATTTTGTTTGGAAATATGGTATCCTTGCAGAATGTATGATAAATGGATCTTGGTTACTAATTGAAAATATTGGGAATGCTCCATCAGATGTAATGGCTAAGATCAATGAAATTGTTGACATAATCAGTAGCTGTAAATTTAAACATGGTATTGTTTCAAGGTATTTAGATATTCCTGAATTAAATAGTAGAATCAAAATACATCCAAATTTCCGCTTATTTGGGACAGTGATAATAAATAATGAAGACTTGGATAAACATGTTGCTATAAATCCTGAGGTGTTTAAGGAAGTACAGGTAAAGGTACATGATAACATTGACGAGATATTAGATAATGAATATAAAAACATTAAACACAATATTAATCTTGAAATTGAATACTTTAAGCTGATTACTAAGGAAATGCAGGTTCCTAATTTAACAAGTGACAACCCTCTTTCGGTTCAGCACTCTAAGTGGTTTCTAGAATACATTAATAGCCCAACTGATTTAGATTTTGAACAAAGATTAAAGGTAATATTCCCAGAGTTAACTCCATTTATTGGTTGTCTAATAAGTGGATATTTCAATATTTGCAATATGCTATATACAAATAAAAAATTACTGAATATCAACATTAGAATCCCATCAAGTAGAGATTTTGTTATATCATGTGAGAGAGTGTCATTTATTTTCAGAAATCAAAATACAAATATTACTCCTCAGGATGAAAGTGATTATCTCAGTGGGTACTTCTTGACTGAATCGATGAAACTTAAAATTTGCTTTCATGCTTGTAATACTTTGGCTGACCATATTCCATTTATTAAATTTAGAATCAAAGCATATCTTGTATTTTGTAGTGCTTTTAATTTAAATCAAGCTCAAGTATTTGACTGTATTAGAAATCAAAGATTTATGATTGAGAAGTATCAAGGTAGATATGGTATTAGAAATGAGATACTTGGTTGTAGTCTAAAATTTGAGTATGAAAAAGACAGAAATGAGAATAATATGGAAGAATATTTAGACACTCCTCAAAATAATGGAATAGAGTTTCAGGAAACTTTAGACTCTTCTTTATCGGATAACTCAATTGTATATACATCACAGTCTAATTATTCCTATACAAGTATCCACTCAAAATTATTATATGACTTAACATTATCAATTAGAAATAACGAAGCTGTTTTACTAGTTGGAGATACAGGAACAGGGAAAACAACTGTAATACAGCAGCTTCATTCATTGTATTATGCAAATTTACCCAATAATATCAATAAGTGCCAACTTTTGATTTATAATTTTAGTGAACAAAGTGAGTCAAGTGACTTGATTGGATCATATAAACCGAATTACATTGGAGTAGATATTCGTTCCTTGTATAATGACTATGTTGTATTATTGGAACGAAGCAATATTAGTAAAAAAAAGAATTCTGCAGTACTACAAAAACTTACTGATCTAATAAATAAAAAACAGTGGTTAAAAACTTTGCAAATAATTCAGAAAGTAACGAAAACTATTATCTCACAGTATCAAGAGGTAATTTGTGATAAAAGCAAACATAATTTTGGCAATTCTAGTAAATTTGAAGAATCCAAAATTAAGATTAATACACCAAATACATCTGAAATATTAATCCAAAAGATGTATCCCAATAAAAAACGTAATTGGATGAATAAAACAAATGTAGAAAACATCTGGGAACTAATCACTTATTGGTGTGAGATAGATGCAACATGTACAAATTTATTGATGGACAATAGAATAAGAAACTCTCCAAATAAATCTAAATTGGAATCTAATTTATCCCCTCAATTTCAGTTTATTGATGGCATTCTAACTAAAGCAATTAAAGAAGGACATTGGATAATTCTTGATGAAATTAACCTTGCACCTAATGATACTCTGCAAAGACTCATACCTATACTTAGTAGAGATTGCTGCAGAAATGTAGGAAATTGTAAAATATCTATGTATAGCAAGAAAGTAACTTTTTTAATCCCTGAAAAGGGAAATGAAATAATTGAGGTACATCCAAGATTTCGGTTGTTTGCATGTATGAACCCTTCATCTGTCCCATTGGATATTATTGATAATAAAAAAATTCTAGATGAGCTCATAAACAATACAAACAGCTCTAACATATCTGAATCCACTATAGAATCATCTAATTTTCTAAAGACTTCTAGAATACGTGCAACTCCTGGTAAACGCGAATTACCATATCTTGTTAGATGTCTATTTACTGAATACTTTGTAGATGAGGTATATTCAAGAAAAGATTTGGAAGATATTGTATATGAATACATGAAAGACGTACTAATAACTAACCAAGTACAAATTAGTGTTCTTGTAGATATATATCTGGAATTGAAGTCCCTTTCTAACAAACATGAAATTACAATTGGTATAGAAGGTAATGGATATGGAGCACCACAATATTCTTTAAGAACTTTTACAAATAGTTTATGCTATATTAGAAATATACTTTGTATTCAAAATCAGTGGAAATTAAACGGCAAACTTATGACTAACCATAGAACTAGTGATAACATACTCACAACTATATTGGATGGTATACTCATGAGCTTTGCAACACCACTAATTAGTGACTCATTCAAACGAGTAGAAGCACTTGTTAGACGGATTCTCGGTATCAGTAAAATACAAAATATCTCAAATGTGAGAACAGATAATCTTTTGAGACTAAATGTATTTGAAGCTCCATATATCAATTTTTCTAGTTTGATTGCACAAAAAGATTTACAAAAAGGAAATGTTTTAGGCTCACAGATGGCAAAATATATAGATATTAATGGATATATCATTAAGACTGGGGAGGAGATACTAGATAATGAAATTATAGATGAAATGAGAAGGGAATTTGTGATAACACCATCTGTACTTGAAAACTTAACAAAAATTGTACGAATTTTATCTGGATGTAGAAATCCAATTTTGATTGAAGGCCCAACATCTACAGGTAAAACATCTCTGATTAAATTTGTCACTGAAATTACAGGACACAAATTTGTCAGAATAAACAACCACGAACATACTGATATTGAGGAATACTTTGGAAGATATATGCCATGCTTAGAAACTGGGAATTTAATTTATACTGAAGGACCACTGGTTACTGCTGCAAGAAAAGGTTACTGGCTAGTATTAGATGAATTAAACCTTGCTCCTAGTGAAGTTTTGGAGTCTTTAAATCGTCTTTTAGATTCCAATAGAGAAATTTTTTTACCTGAAACTGGAGAAACAATTAAAGCACATCCTGATTTTCAATTGTTTGCAACACAAAATCCTGCAGGCAATATTTATGGTGGAAGGAAGGTATTATCTCAAGCATTTCGTAATAGATTTGTCGAAATTTACATAGATAACATCGTAAGTAATGAATTGGTGACAATATTATCAAGTAGATGTATCATACCACCTTCATATGCAGAAACAATGGTTAATATATTTACTGAACTCCAGCAACATAGATTGACTTCACAACTATTTTCTGGAGATATGAGCTTTATGACAGTTAGAGATCTGTTAAGATGGGGTAATAGGCTTACTAAAAATATCGATAAATATGAATTATTAGTCCAAGGATTCTTTTTAATAGGAGAAAGAATAAGAAATGAAGAGGACAAAGTTGAGGTTGCCCAGATATTGTTGAAGAATTGTCAACTTTTAAATATAAAATTGAATGATATTCTAAGTGCCACCATTAAAGAGTATGAGCATGAAGAACTTGATATAAAAAACAGTAACAAGAGGAAGAAACCAAAGCTTACTATTACCAATGAATCTAGTACTTATTCATTTCCAAACAAATTACAAGAACCCATTAAACTACTAAAGGAATCACGAAATATTATTATGACTGATACTTTTAAAAGAATGGCTAGGCTAGTTAACTATTGTATTGAGTTTGATGAACCTGTTTTACTTGTTGGTCCAACTGGATGTGGCAAAACGACTATTTGCCAGGAATTTGCTTCTGCAAAAGGAAGGCGTTTATATGTTATAAATTGTCATCAGCATATTGAAGCTGGTGATATGTTGGGTTCTTTAAGACCAAGTAGAGATGCAGCCACTCAACTTAGACAAGAGCTTAAAAATTTACTAAACGAATTTTCTTGTTTAGCTAATTCTAATCACTGCAATAATAATTTTAATGTTTATATTCAAGAAATTTTAGATTTAATAAAGCACGTAGTTGAGATCATAAGTGATCAAGATAAATACATTAATCAAAAATTGTATGGTGAATTCCAATTATCTTTCAAGTCCCTAAAGGAACAAATAGAAACATTATTATCTGAAAGTATTGGACTTAAGACAGGTGATTTAGATAGTAACTATTTTTATTTACTATCCAAAGCCAATGAAATTCTTTTTCAGTACCAAAAGGATCAAACAAATAATGAAAAGGGTGCCCTATTTGAATGGCAAGATGGTCCTGTTATAGAAGCAATGAAAAGTGGGAATTATCTGCTGTTAGATGAAATAAACTTATGTGATGACTCTGTAATTGAAAGACTAAATTCACTACTAGAAAATGGGAAAGATCGTACTATCACAATAACTGAAAAAAGTGATAGTACTAATAGCTTAAACTCCAGAATGTTTATCAAAGCTAACCCTAATTTCCGAATTTTTGCAACGATGAATCCAGGAGGAGATTATGGGAAACGTGAGTTATCTCCGGCTCTTAGAAATCGCTTTACCGAAATATTCATTCCCTTACTTTCATTATATAATCTAAAGGATGACATTGAAAAGCTTATAAGAAATAATTTAAAAATAACCCAAAAATATTTCGAAAATGAGGATATTATCAATTACACTTCAAGAGCTATTTTATTTGCCTCAGTGATGCATGAAAATGACTTAAATGGTAATGAGAATGTGATTAAGAACTTTTGCGAAAGTAATTTTCCATCTATGCCTATGGAACTTCTATATATTCATGTACAATCTAACAACTTAGTATTTTCAATAAGAGATGTATTATCATGGTCTAATTTCGTCTCAAATACATTCATTCAAGTTTATAGCTTTTACATGGATCAAACAGAAAATGAATTATGGCTGAAATCTAGACTATCAGAGATTTTGTGTAGTTATAAAGATTTGGATATAATTATTAAGCGGATTTTATTAATACTTTCAGTTTGTGAAGTATTTATTCATGGTGGATGTTTAACTATTACAGATTACACTAATAGTAACTTCAATGAAGGTAGACCAATACTAGAAATGATGCTAATTAAAAGGCTTTTATATATAGCTGTTGATATCATAATAACTCCATTAATTAGAAAAATTTCGAGTAACAAGTTTATTAATAAGAAAGATGATTATTTCACTTGCGAACAAGAAATAAAGAAAGCTATCTTTGAAATTTTAGAGCATAGATTTATTGAAGAGGAAGGATTAGCATGGATTACTGAATTAAATTTAAGTAGATCAAAGGCATGGTTCTCAGAGGCTAACTATAAAGATGAGGTATCTATTGGCCCATTTAAAATAAGGCGATTATGTCAAAATGATAACTATAAGATTTGGAAAAGAAAAAGTACAAAGGATAGATTTACATTATGTGCACCTACCAGCTTGAGGAATATTGCATGTGTATTAAGGGCTATGAGTATTCAGAAACCTATTTTACTGGAAGGTTCACCAGGTATTGGAAAGACAGCATCTGTTGGTATAATTTCAAAAATGATAGGTATGAAGTTACATCGCATAAACTTAAGTGAGCAAACTGACTTAACTGACTTATTTGGTTGTGAAATTCCGCAGAAAAGGCAAAATCAAAGTTTAGATATAAATATAAGTGATGAATCACTAGAAACACAAGATATTTCTAATTCTCTGATAAGGTGGTCTGATGGGATTTTATTAAGAGCAATGCGTCAAGGTGATTGGGTAGTCCTAGATGAATTAAACTTGGCTACCCAGCAAATATTAGAAGGTTTAAACAGTATTATGGATCATAGGAGGAATGTTTATATTCCAGAAATAGGACAACTAGTTACATGCCATCCAAACTTTCGGATATTTGCAACACAAAATCCAGTAATTGAAGGTAGTGGAAGAAAGGGACTTCCTCAAAGTTTTTTAAATAGATTTACAAAATTAAGCATTAAGAAATTAAATCCACAAGATTATTATACTATTGGGATGTCACTCTACTCAAATTTACCAGAAAAGATTATAAAAGTATCTATTGATATTATTTTATCTATTAGGAGTTACCACAGAGAAATAAAACCTCTTAAAAATGGAAATGATTGGGAATGGAACTTACGGGATGCTATTCATTTACTTGAATTAGTTCAATATAACTTCAATTTGGCTACAGAAAATACTCAGGATTTTCATGTTTCCAGATTTCCAAGTGTTCTCTCAGGTGATATCCCAAGAAAGTATCTTCATTTATTACAGTCATTATATCATAGTGTCGAAATTATTTGTATATCAAGACTCCAATGTGAAATAGACAAAAATAATATATGGAAAATTATACATAAAAAAATCCGTCTATACTTTACATTCAACTGTAATCAGTTATCAACAATATCAAATTATATAATTAATCAGCCTTATTTTGCACTTAAGAGATTTGAATTTAATAAAAGTTCGGTTAACTGTTATATTGGACATTTACCTATTAATACATATTTATATCAATCTATAAATACATCAAATTCCAATTTAGCTCCTTCAAGACAAAACCATTTTAAAGCAGCTTTAGATCTAAATTCAATACCGTTATATTTGAAGAAATATACTCTTATAATGGCTGAATGTATTTTAATTAATGAGCCATTAATGATTGGCTGTGAAGTTGAAGATATAGAGAACATAACTAGTTGCATTTACTCATTATCAAGTTTTGCTTTTGATAATATTACTGTGAAGGAAATAAATATGACTCCTTCAATAGATACAAATGATATAATTGGAAATTTCCAACAATACAACAATGATATAATAATTATTGATATTATAAATACAATCAAATACATATTCCTATACTGCAAAGATCTACTTTTGAGAAATTCCAAGAAAATTCTTACTAAAAATATGGACAATAATACTTATATTTGTTTTTGGGAGAAATTCTTTAAGTTAACATCTTTATACAATGAAATAGAAGGCTTATCCAGGAAGTACACAGATAAAATTTATATAGGAGTGGTTGAAAGTGAATCGAGTTCAATATTAGATAATAAGCTTGTTGAAATCATAGAAATATGGATGAAGTACATTAAAACAGAATTTGATCATAGAGAAGAGCTATCTAAAAGTTGTAAGGCTTCACTTGAAGAGATAGATTCAAAATTATTACTCTTAAAAAATAATGAAAAAAGGAGGAAGACTAACTATCCACAATTTGAATTTGTATATTCAGACCTTATAAAGGCAATTATTGCTGGTGAATGGATTATAATTAAAAATATCCAGAATTGCTCATCAGCTCTATTAGATAGATTAAATGCATTAATTGAAGATAAAACAAATGATCTATTTATTACTGAAAGTGGCGAAGCTAAATATATTAAACGACATCCTAACTTCCGCATATTCTTTGTAAGGAGCAACATTTTCGAGTTAAATCAAAGTCAATTCATAAGCAATGCACTTAAAAATCGTTGTATTGAACTTTTCATCTCAACTAGTCAGGAAGAATACATGCAACATTGTACAGAGAAAGTTAGTGAGATAGATGACAACAGTTTATTTGGGAAAATGTCTCTGGATTTTAAAGGAAAGCATTTTACATTTGTAAATGAAATACTTAAACCATGCATTCCAATATTTCTTCAAGATCTTCTAGATAAAGTATTTAAGGATGATTTATTAAGTATTGGAAGTAGCAAGATTGGAAATATTAATGCAATAAATGATCTTACAAAGCTAATAACAATCAAAATTGATAAATGTTCATTGTGCAGACACTTTATTGAAGATTTTATGCTTTCCTATGAGACTATTCATCCAATTTTGCAGGCGGAAGCTAATTTTTGGTTTTCTAGTTTATTTTATTCTCCTGCACTGAAAAACTGCAACATTTATAACAAGATATTTGATAGTAGATATTGTAATTCAGTGTTAAATATAATGCCAGCTGTATACATATTAATTGGTTGCTTCATTAAACTTATAAATATTCTTTTGGAGATAAGTTATACTCTTTTCAATGGTGATCAATCAAACCTATTATTAAAAAATGAAGTAATTCATATCACTAAATGTTTCTTATCAAGTAATGAAATGAAGTTAGCTCTAGAAAATATAGAACAATTGTGTTCAGATGTTAAGGCATATATTCTTGAAAATATATTTTTAAAAAGTTCATTCTACATAAAGTGGCAAGATTTGATGTTTTCAAGTTTATTATCAGAATTTGTATTAGCATTAAGTGAAGTAGACGATATTGGTAATAATTCACTAGCTATAAATAATAATGTTCAATTACAACATCTGAATCTACTAACTAGTACATTCCTGGATTTATATCGTTTTTCCAATTCATCCAACATGTTTTTAATAGAAAAAATACTTCAGTCAGCTATAAGAACAACAATAAAAGTTATGAATTTCAGGGAATTAAAGTATAATACTGAGCAACCCCTTCAATTAAGCAATATATACACTGATAAATCTATGAGCTTTCCATCTCAAATTTTGTTACAAGCTTCTATTATTTTCTCAAATAATATTTCTCAACAGCAACGAATAAGGACTACAAATTCTACGTTAAATCAAATAGACTCATTGAAAATATCTTTTAAAAATAGTGAATATGTATGGGATTTGTACAAGAAGTTTTGTATCTTCTTCAAATATACTTCAGAATTTGATATAGAAGATAGAGTGTTGTTTATTAAGAACATTTCCCTAGAAATTGGTGAAGATTCAATTGATGAATTACTCAATATTTATAAAAACAATCTTGTTGAATGCTTATATGATATATGGAGTCCTAGTAATCAAATAAAAAAAAAACAGAAATTAACTTTTTCATACAATAAATTAATATCACAAAGTATGAGAATAATATATAATCAAGAATGTATAGTATCACTAATGAAATATGATAGTTATTTCATAAATTCAGCTCAAAGTGTTAATTTTTCATTTATGAAGGGTATAAGCAAGCTAATTCATACTGGTGTAAATATCATACTTCATCCAATAATTCAGTTGGACGAATGGAACTTACCTATTTACACTTCCACTTTGTTATATAGTGTAAACAAATTTTTTTCCAATAATAAACATGAAATGGACCTAAAGTCTTCAATATTGAATTGTGATATATTGTTTCAATATTTAAAGTCTTCTTACATTAATGAATCTCAAGAGTGTAAGGATAAGCTATATACTTTATCATTAATTAATGAAATAGTCCTCACTAGTCCAATCTTAATATTAAGCAACATAAAGAAGTTTATATCTTTAATTATAAGTTATGTATATGAAGATATATTGAACATATTAGAAAACAATAATAATAAAGTATTTTTCAATTTAAATGAAAATACACTAGAGAATAATATAAATAAAACAGAGTCCTATGAACTGAAGCAATATATAGATTGCGATACAATATTGTTATATGTTGAAGTATTTAATATCTTGGAACTATTTATAAATATGATCTCTACTCCAAATATTGAAGATTCACCTACAATGGCAATTGAAATGATTAGTATCTGGAAATTTCTAGGTGAGGATATAGTTAATTTAAGTTTTGCACTATATGGTAATATTGAAAAAATTTCTAGGCACAGATCAGAATTGAAGAATGTTATTGGATCAACAGCACTGTACAATTACTTGGAAAGTCTAATATGGAATTTTAAGAGCAATTGGAAAGTTTCTGATTTAGACCTAACTATTATTGAAGACGGAATAGAGAAACCTATTCATATGGAAAGTTATATTGAGAGGGTTGTAATAAATAATTTTATGAATGGACTATTTTGTGGATTTCAAGTATATATAAGAAATGAAGCACTGCAAATCCAATTGGGTTTATTTAACTTACTTAGTTGTCCAGGAATGAATACCAAGTTTGAAGATTTGGGTATAGCACGAATTAGGGATAGAATAATATCAGTATTTAAAAATGATTTAAATGGAGCTTTAAATCTTATATCTCAAATTAAACTATGCAATTTTGAATTTATTGAAAGATCAGTAAGGTTATTTAAGAGAAATAATAAACTATACAAAATTCTAGATACTAATAAGAAACTTTCTTCAGATGTAAATACTGATATGTATAACATTAAGTGGGAAAGTATTCTAATAAAACTGAGAAACTTACTTACTTGTAACTCAAATAAAGAAGAAACAAAGAGTCAAGTATATTTTGAGAAGTATGATGAATATATTTCTGCAAATTCTTTACTGTTTCCACTTAAATTAATTGAAAGTCATACAATAAATTATGTCAATCACTTATTATATGTCTTATATTTGGAAAAACTTCAATTAGGGAACCTATCTAGAAATGTCTTCAATTCTAATTTATTGTTGAAATTATCCTTTCATCTAACTAATATACTAGAGGAAGGACTTAACATAATATATAGCAAGGATTCAATATCAAAATTAAATCCTCTTGATATTGATACATCGTTTACTAATATAATTAATATTATTACTGATCTTCAATCCTTAGGTTTTTTGTTTGAATATTTAGAGTCAGCTGGATGCCGGAATGAAGAATTGTCAATTAAACTGGCTAACCAATATAAAATACATCAACTCCTTTCAAGAATTGTATTCTCACTGTTTCCAGAGATCGAAGTAAATTTTCAACCTAAAGTTACTAAATTAGACAATATTAAGTCAATACTAGCAAATATATCATACAGCTTAATACTTGATAGGGACAAGAATATGAATATACATAGGAAGGGACAAAGTGAAGCAGATTTGGAAAATGAGGATGAACAAGTGATTTTGTCAATATCTTCTAGTAAAATAATGAAGTCTATTTTAAAACTCCATCCATTATCAATGATGACAATTGGGTTGAACTTCATATCTGAGAGAATTGCTGGGATTTCTATAAAAGATTCCATAGATATTAAAGATAAATTATATTTCATTTCAAATGTGATGAGAATTAAGAATCACAAAATAATTAATTACAGGGATGAAATTAAGAGATGTAGAATATCAGTTGAGTCATTACTAGTGAGATTTTTGTTAGAAATGACAATGTCAAATATGGCTTACTTCTTACTTTTAAATGGTTTCAATAATATCTCGATAAAAGTAAAGAGTATTTTGCCAGTAATACTTGATTACTTAGATGGTAATAATAACAGTGAATTAATTAATTTGGGTTGTTCTATTGAAGAGATAATTGCTGAATTATCAAATATTCAGAATAAGAGCTTCAATGAGTTAGAATACGTTTATATAGATAATATTGATTACAAAAACCTAGAACTATTGAGTAATGGTGAACTAAGATCTTCGGATATTATTAATAAGAAGATTCAGGATAATGTACTATTTAAAAAGAAGATAGGGGAATTACTAGAACTATTTATTAAATACATTAAAATATTGAATTACTTTTTATTTAGTGGGTTTACAGATTCACTTGTGAGTTGTTCTATTATAATATTATATTCAAGCATTATGATAATATCCCTACCTTTAGAATATCATCATCGTTCACTTGAAAAGGTTGATTATTCTTCAAATTATAAGACAAAAGAAAAATACTTTGAACTAATAGAGAAGGATCACTTTGAAACTGAATACTGCTATATTGAGAAATTAATGAAAGCATCGCATTCCATTAATGAGTCAGTTATTAAAATAGAAAATAATATAATGAAGGGCTTAGTTCAAAATATAAATGATATAATGGAAGAAATTAACCAATTCAAATTTGGTAATATTTTAAGAAACCTACAATTTGTACATGGTGATAGATCAAAATTTAATTGTAAGCCACTAGATAATACAAAGGCAGTAATTGAGTGTGTTGGAAATATTCAATCAGCTGTTCTTCATAGTCAATTTATTAGGATTTTAAGTGATCGTACTGGATCTTTATTAGGACAGTTAAAATTCGGAGAATTGGATATTAGAAAACAATTCTTATTGGAATCTTTCAATTTTACTACAGTTGATAACTTTTTATCATTAATAAGCTCATTGAATAGTTCATTATACACCAATTTAGATCCTGATGTGATTTTGTGTTATGATGATATTTTGAAACCAATAAAATTAATTTTATATTCTTTATCAATAGGAGCCTCATTAATTTATTTAGTCTCAAATCTTATGGAAAGTAACTCAACATTGTGTATGTCCAAAAAGTGCACTTTTGCATGTGCCATATCTCATGAATGTTGCAACTGCTCATTAAGAACTAGGAACCAAGTAAATCACTATAATTTGGTTGTACCATTTGACAGTTATAATATATTTGCAGTAAAAAGCTACTCTGATCTACCAAATGCAGTGGAAGTAGTAAATTTATATGAACAAGAACGTTTATTGCTTGTTTCAGCATTTGGCTCTTTCTCCCATATATCTAGGAATTCTTTAACTATATGGGAGACATTAATAGATACAAGTACTTACATAGATCTATATAATGCAGAGTTAGCAAAGTTGAATACAACTCTTAGCTTACAATTTGAACAAAAGGAAGTTTGTGGTCCAGAAACGAACAAGAATATGGTACAGAGTAATGGATTGGAGGACTTGCCAGCACTTGATATAACTGAATTAGATAGTTCAATAGTTGTGGGAATGATAGGTAGTGAATATGAAGATGAAAGTGGCAAATTGCTACTAAATGGTGATATAAATGATTATATTAAAGAGATTTCAGTGACTATTAAGAGTACCAGCAATAATAGTGAGGATGCAAAAGTTAACGAGTTAAATGCTAAATATATGAATATTAAGCTTTTGTGTAGAGCAATAATGAATACTATTAAAAGATTATCTGTATATAACAGAAATAACTTCATAGATGATAATGAATTGTTATTCAACTATGAAAACTATATTGATACTAGAAGCCAATGCCTTGAAGAGGTACTTCGAAATTATATATTAAGGCTGGTATCAGTCAAAGTGAGATATGATAGTAAAGATACTTTTTCGTCTTTAATTCAACAAATGTTACTACCTTTGGACTCAAAGATGAAATCTGAGAATTACTTATATTACATTCAGCTTTTGCTTATTAAATACTCTAATAGAATTTCTACTGAAAGAAATTTGGATAAATTTAAAAAAGAATCATGTACTAACCAATTACAGGATTGTACCTTTTTACTGTTGAGTTTAAATTTACCAAATATAATCATTAGCTTTGAAGATCATATAAATATACTACTAAGAGAATATCAACAGCACCCAATACTACTATCAATCCAAATTGTATTGCAAAAATTAGGTACAATGAAATTATTTAATATCAATATAGTTGTAGTTATTGCATATATTGAACTTATACTAGTACGATGTGAGCCATGGCAACTTTATATTAAAGAGGGTAGACATCTAAACTTAAATATTGAAAATTCTCTAATCTTGCATATTGAAAAATTGAGGAATTGCTTATTTAAAATGAGGCAATATCAGATAGATTCATGGGAATTACTACTGGAGGATGTTCATGAGTACTTTGACAACTCGGCATCTTTGTGGTTTGGGAAGTTATTGACTATTATTTTAGATCAGTACAAACAATTTGATACCCTGTGTAAAAGTCCAAACATTATATCTGAAGAGCATTACATAGATAATATTAAAACAGTTGGATCCAAGTTCTCTTGTTACTCCTTATTACCTGATAAAAAGGAAAGCTTCAATTTGAATAAGTCTTCATCAATATGGGAAACATATAATTTACTATTAGACTATTTAATATATTCTCCTATTGGTGAATATAAATTAAGACTTGAGTCAATAGAATATTTGCAGTCCATTATATTTGAGCTTAATGTAAACAAATATATGAACGAAGGAAACTTACATAAAAGTCATTTATATAATATACCTAGTTCTTTAAACTTAAGTATTTTTTTAACACTAACAAGAGTTATTGAAATTGGAAAATTTTGGAAAAGTTATATATTAGGTAACATTGAAGATATACGCAAAAATACAGAAAATGAGATTAAAAATTTAGTAAAATTATCAACATGGGATATTAAAGACCATTTAAAAATTCGTCAAACAATAGGAAAAACTCAAAAGCAATTAAAGAATTTAGCTGAGAAGTATAAAGAAAATTTATTTACAGTTTCCAAGAATATACTATTTGGAAATGAATCTTTGGAAGAAACAAATTTTAATAGCACTAAATTGAAAATTTTACCAAACTTAGACTACTGGGTACAACTTAAAATTATAAAGGATAATGAGATTAAACAAGATATTTTAGTAGAGACTAATGAATGTGAAGATAAACTACTTTCATCTAAAATTAATATTAAACTAGCAATAAATATATCAGACAGCATTTGTGATATAATGAATATACTAATGGATATGAGTACGAGTAAAATGGTTAAACGGAGGTATTACAAAATACTAATGGACACAGATAAATATAAAATACCCAAACTAATACCTATTAACGATTATTATGATATACTACCGAAATACTTTACTAGCTATATATCACAATCAAACGAGTATGAAAATAATAATTTTAATGAAAAAGATGCACAAGAGTTGAATAGCCTTATGAGATATAAATCTTCTATTATATCACATTTATACATAGATACGAGAGCTATTGAATATAATAGTGGTATATTGGAACGTCCAAGTTGTATCAAACTAACAGAAATATCACTAGATTCATCCTTTAATGAAATCATGCAAGTATATACATATGAAATTAGTAAATTTGTTAGATTACCACTATGTGAAGCTGTAATGGTATATTCGAAACTAGTTGAATATTATGCAGGTGGAAAATATCAAATGGTGAATATTGATCAATCATTGATTCAAACTAATAAAATATTTTCATTGGGATTAACTATGATTAAAGATTGTATAGACTTAGAGAATATTCTTTTGCATGAAAGTATTCCAAAATTGGTATTAATATGTGATATATTAACTTTATTAGGCCAGATTGATGATCTGAAAAGTATTAAAGATATTTTGAAGCAGGACTATGAAGATGCAAGAAGCAAGGATAACTGTATTCAAGATTTTGAACAGTATTCTGATGTTTCAAAAGAAAATATTTCTTATTACAAACAATATAGTAATTTCGATGATAATTTTGATTGTCTTGATATACCTAGGAATCTTAATTATACTGCGGAATGTGAGGAATCACTTCCATTTTACTGCTTTATAAAGGATTTTCTAATTTTCGATTATCTCAATTCTATACTAAGTATAAAGGATAAAATGATTAACTGTTTGGTAATAATGCAAAAAAATGTCGTTTGTATGAAGAGAAATAATAATTTGAATGATGAGCTGATAAATCAAGTATTATTTCAGGATTATATACATAAAGATAAAGACCACATAAATAAATCTGACATGCCTTGCAATTTGCAATATAAGGAAAGAGGGTTGAAAGATGATAAATTCCAAATTATACAATTGAAGATATTCAAATTATTTTCCATAATGGACATAATCTCAAAATTTATCTCTAGTACATGTGAATACCGTCTAATCACAAATCTACACGGCTCAAGTGGAACTCATAATCACAATAAATTGCATTATTCTAAAGAAAGATTTTTGAGTACTGATGAACTAATTAAAAATAGTCATTTACAATCTATTGAAGTAGAACATTCATTAAATAGCAATAAAGAATCAGACTATAACTTTTTCTATATTGCAAGAGTTCAAATGTTAAATCTAGTTTATATATATCATAAAACCAAAATAACTAAGGAGATGAGAGAATGCATTGAAATTCTAAGAAATTTGGATGAAGATTTACTGGGTATTATAAATATTAGTGATATATATCGTGTGAATTCATATATTGAAGAACTATTACTAGAAATGGAGTATGTGCTTGTAGACAAATCAAAAGATTTTAAATATTCATGTTTGGATCTGATAAGAGAAATTGATTTGGAAGATAAAGAGAAATCAATATCTTATGTAGAGATGAATAAATTATTGACACAAATAAGTACAAAAATTGTGACTAATATCAAACCTGAATATCTAGAACCATTATTTTGTATTCGATTAGGACCAAAATCTAATGAAACTATACACAAAATCCTTAATTTATACGAAGATATTTTGTTGAATTCATCTAATCTAGCTCAAGAGTTAATGGGTAAAGTTTACATTACAAACCACTTTGTAAAAGCTATTTATATACTCTTTGAAACAAACTTCTTTAATATATGTAAGAAAGAACAGGAAGAACAGGATTATAAAGAAAAAGACAGCAGAGATGAATGGATAGGTGGAACAGGTTTTGGTAATATTGATGACAATACCAAGGAAAATGGAAAAGATATATCGGAAGAAATAGAGGATGATTCGATACTAGAGGGTTTGCAGCAAGAAAGTGAAAGTCTTTCTACAAATAATAATAATAATAATAATGGTATTGATACTGGTCAGGATTTCAAAGGCGAATTGGAGGATATGCCTAGAAATGAAAATAATAGTAATTGTAATGAGGAACAGAATATAAATGAAGAGGATAATTTAGATAGAATAATGGATAGCGTTGACTTGAGTAATGATCAATGCAATATAGAAGATTCCAAGAAAAGTGATGAAACCCAACCATGCAAGGATCAAACATCAAGTATTGAAACAGAGGGAAATGAACTAAATAATGATATAGATATTGTAGCTAAACAGGATGAGAAGGAAGATATTAATAACGAGAAAGCTCAGTACCAAAGGAAGCAAGAGAAATTAGATGAAAGTAATGAAACTGAAGGCAGAGCACAAAATACATATAGTGATAACGAAGAAAGTGAGGATTTTCAATTTGAGGCAGAAAATATGCTTAGTTTGGATACAAAAGATGAGAGAAGTAAAGAAAGTGTTCAGGAAGAAGGCGAATTTGAATTTGATACACATGATAATCCAGTTGATGATGCTTCAGTAGATGGTAATTCTGTAGATGATGTTTCAATAAATGACTCAGTAAGTGATGATAAGGAACAGAGTGAACAAGAAAACAGTGATATGGAAGGAAATAACAGCACTAATGTGAAAGCTCTATTTGAAGAGTATGATGAAGGATTAGACAAAAAAGAGCTGAAGGATGATGATATAAATGATATATATGAAAAAAAAGATGAAAGCAATGACTTTGAACAGCAAATTTCTGATGAACAGGATAGCTTTATTCATGACAACTCTCATGACTCTGTTAATAATAAAGATAAAGTTAATGGGATTGCAGCACTAAATGAAAATTTAGATGAGAATAATAACTCATATGGTGGCAATCAAGTTAGAAGTACTGGAGTTGAAGATCCCAACAATAAATTAAATCAATTAGGTGTACAAAATAATACCTCTATATCAAGTGAGGTTCTACAGAATGAAAGTTTTAATATAGAAGATAATCAATTTATAGATAATATAAATCCAACCTCTTCTCTTGATAACAATTATAATTTAGGTGAATCAACAAATTCAACTCTAAGTAGTGCGTTAAAGTTTCCTCAGGGCCTTCCTAATCCTTTAATGAGCAATATAGACGAAACTAAATGGTTTAAAAAGATACAAAGACTACTAAGTATAACAGATAACAAAGATGAAGATAGAAATGAAAGGCAAGATAATGAAATAGTAACAGATAATTCTAGCAAAAACCTAAATCCAGATGATAATAAGGACTATATATTTGACAAAAATAATCAAGGTAATACTATTGGATTAGCTTTAAGTACCAATACACAAGAAATTAGTAAAGGTCTCCAGATAGAAAAGGAGTCAGATGTAGAACAAACAAATAATTATAGCAACTTGGAATCCAACGAAAGTGAAGAGTTTTCTGATAATATCTTAAAATTAAATGACAATAAAGTTGATATCTTCAATAGAAAATTTGATTATCAAATAAACCAAGAAAATGAAAAATCCAATATAGAAACAAAAGAAAAAAGTCAGGTTTCTTGTGATAATTATCTGAATAAGTTAAATGATGAACTGTTAAATAATATTGAAAACGATCTTCATCCTAAAAATACTCAAAATGTTGTGAAGGAGTCAATACAAAACTTTGTTTCTAGTGACAATATATTGAAATGTGATGTATATAATCAAGAAGATCAAATCCAAGAACTAAATAGTTCCAGTAATCTTACAATTTTATGGACTCAAATTGAACGTGAGATAGTTCCAATAGTCAATTCACTGACGAATCAGCTAAGAATAATACTAGAACCTACTGTACGTGGTAAAATGCAAGGTGACTTTAAAACAGGCAAACGTTTGTCTATGAAGAAAGTCATTGCATATATAGCTTCCGATTATCGTAAAGACAAAATATGGCTCAGAAGAACTAAACCGAGTAAACGTGAATTCAATGTTTTGTTATGTGTGGACAACTCTAAAAGTATGACTATCTCTAGAAATCAGAATATAGCAATCAAATCTTTATTTATTATTTTGCAATCACTAAATAGATTGGAGGTTGGTAATTTTGGAGTCTGTTCATTTGGTGGAGATACTATAAGAGAAGTTTTACCACTTAGTAGTAGATTTACAACTAATGATGCTACACAGTTGTTAGAATCATTCAAATTTAATGAAGAGTCTTTTGATTCACATCAGAATAGCTTGCCTTATTTGCTGAAGAAAGCTACAGAGTTGTTGAGAGATAAATCAAGGACTAATTTGAGTAAACAATGTCATGAGTTAATGATTATTATTACAGATGGTAGATTTAATAAGCAAAAATCTAAGATATGGGTAAATTATGCAATACAAAACAAATGCGTACCTGTACTCATTATTGTTGATAATATCTCTGACATATCTAGTGATGGAACTGATAAAAAAAACTCTGAAGGTTCTTCTATATTTTGTATGAAATCAGTAATAAAGACTGAGGATGGCAAGATGAAAGTTGAACCATATTTAGAAAACTTTCCCTTTCCATATTATTCAATTATACAAGATACAAGGAGAATTCCAAATGTTCTGTGTGACTTGCTTAAGCAATGGTTTGAAATACTGTGCAAGTGAATGTGAATTTATAATGAACTGGCTTTAGGCAATAATCCGTTTTACTCATGAAATAAGGTATGTTATAGAGTTTATTTCAATATTAATTGATAAAAGTTAAACTTCTAGATAAATTTACTAAGAGATGTATTTTAAGTTGAAAATAAATTTTTTATATTTAAAAAAACAGGTTTATAAGACAGAGTTAAATAATATTATTTATGCACTTTTTCACCAAATTCTGTCACTTGTTGTCTCTATAGTTGATTTTATTGACTTTCAGTATAGTTTGAGGAATTCAATATAATATAAATACTATTCCAGTATTAATATTTAATGATTTATGAGAACCTCCAATATTTCAAGAGATAATAGTAAAATGATTCAATAGAAAATGTAGAAATTTCATATACTTTGTTTTTTCCAAAGAATAATATTATGTAGACAAAGGAATATTTTCACATGTAAGGTATCGAATTTCCCAAACGTATTCTAGACTATCTATCACATTATATTCATTTTGGTTACTTTGCAAACTTATGTCATTTTCATCAGTATTGTCAATATCTTTTGGAATAATTAATTGGACACCATTAGAATGGTATATTTTATTCATATTAATTTGTTCGTAAAGTTTTCTGTCACTTTTAACCTCAGCCATTCCACCATTAAATTCTGTATCACTTAAATTTATGTGGTTATTTTTATTATTAAGGTTATTGGATTTAATATAATCATCCTTATTGCAAGAATTAGTCTTCTTACTAACCATGGCAATCATCATTTTCTTATTTACTGAATGTGCCAATCTTTGCCATAATATCATATCATCTACTGAGACTTCAAAAGGTTCCGTTACAACATGGACTAATGCAATACTATGATTAAAATCTGGGTCTTTGTCGTATATTTTGAAGTCGCAACCATATTTACTACCTTCCAGTACGTAATAATTGTAATTTCTAAACAGATCATTTGCAACTACTTCGTATTCATCAGTAGTACCAACTTTTTTGAACTCCTCACCACTAAGTGATACCAAAGAATCTTGAAACTTCATAATACCTAAAGGAAGTCCCAGTCCATTCTTATTTTGACACTTCCTAGGTATATGACCTATCGGATAAGTGATAATCTTCTTAGCTTTCAGTTCATCATAGCAGTATATATTCGCTGTAATTTTCGACAATCCACAATCTTGACTCATATTTTTTCTGGAAATATTCCAATAATATAAAGGAATATATCTATATTAGTATTAGAGAGATTATAACTAAATCAAATAGACTAGTCAGTTATGTGGGATTAAAAGTTATATAATAGATGAATTTATGATGAATAATCTTAATTGCGGGACTCGTTAAGTTAACTAGTCAGATAAACAGTAGGAAGATTGAGAATCAGTCCACTTATTGATAGATCAGTTAAGAGCTCAGTCAATATTAAACCTTTTCTGATGTAAAGTTAGTAATTTTAAAAAGAGCTAATATTATTCTAGTTTGGAAGCTCTAAAAGAAAGTTTATACCAAGTAGTTATATTTGGTAAAAACCTATTTAATTAATCAGTAAAAATTAGTAAACCGCTAGTATAGTTTTCAGTTTTGTACATAGATGTCTACTTGCCAATCAACTACGTCGTTAATTTAATTTATTAATTTTTCGTAACAGCTTTTTATGTCTCTCCTAAGATAGTATGGCACAATAACAGTAAGTAATTTATACTTTTTTAGTGTTTCCACTTTATTATTTTGAAAACTTACAATTGAATGTCTTATTGTCATGCTTTGTTGTTCATCATAATTAACGCGGTCATAAGGTGACATTGAATCCAAAAGCATATTTTGCTTCTTTGGTTCCATAAACTCCATTAATATTTCATCAACATCTGCAAGTATATCTTGTGAACTAATTTCCATATTTTTTGGTAATCGCATTGGGTTTTCAACGTGGGCCACGATAACTCCAGCATTTTTAATTGCCTCAGGCTGAGTCAAAGCTAGTTTACGTAGTTGATCAATATCAAATGCAAGGCCAAAAAATGGATTTGTCACCATATTTCTTCTTTGTTCCTCAACAGCTCTATAAAGATTGAACTGAGGAGATGCTGAACATTTTATAGTAAAAAGTACAACAAGAAATATTAGGAGCTGCTGTTTGGAACTATTGAATTTTAACACTTTCATTCTTTCCTATTTTTCACTTTCAATTTAAGAAAGTATGCACCGCTGCCACATCAAAAAAAAATAAATGCATGAATTGCATGTGAATACCGGTACACATACTAGTGCAAACTATTCCGTAATGGTACCGGCATATAAAAAATAAAAGTTACTTGTGCAATTTTTATTTTCTTAGTTACAAACAATTAAAATGTAATGTCTATAAGGTTTAAATTAATTAATATGAACTTATTCCTTTTTATTAGCTACTAACATAGTTCTGCAAATAGAAATGAGTCTTTTAATTAAAGAATTAACTAAATATTCAATGTATAGACTATATTTATTATATTTTAAAATTTTGAAATTGTTGATAAAAATATAGAAATGTGGTTATATGTGCAAACTTAATTGTATTGCTAAACATATATCTCCTTTTATTTAACAACAGTATATTTTACTATATTATTGTTTTAGCGGTAAATCTAATATTAACAAATTCTGGCGGACTACTTTTTAAATGGACCTGTTCACTTCTCTACTTAATATTACTGTTTATTCACTTTTTTGCATACATTATTTGAGTACTAATATATTATCTAGTAATAAATGGAAGAAGGAAATTATATTCAATCTAAAGAAACTGCTGAAAATTTGAAGAATGAGGCTAATAAGGAATATTCTAAGGGACATTATAATTTAGCTATTGAGAAGTATACACAAGGTATATATTCATGTCCAAAAGAAGAAAATCGTCTGTTAAGCATATTACACTCAAATAGGGCAGCATGTCACATTAATTTGGATAACCTTGATGCCGGCTTAATTGACTCTAACGATGCTATACAATTTGATAATGAATATCCAAAAGGATACTTAAGAAGATTTACAATTCTAGAAAAGAAGGAAAAGTGGCATGATGCATTAAAAGATATTAACAAGGCATTTGAACTCGATGAGAATTTGAAAGTTGATCAAAAATTAGTAGCAAGACAAAAGAGAGTTGAGAAACTGTCTTCGGAACTATTTGAGAAGGAGAAGGGTGAGATGCTAGGTAAACTCAAAGATTTCGGTAATATGGTACTTGGTAAGGTTGGGCTATCACTAGATAATTTTCAAGTAGAGAAAAATCCAGATTCAGGGTCATATAATATACAATTTAAGCAAAATTAACTCAACAAATTGAATTACATTAAAGAAATAATTGGGGTTTAGAATTCACAGCTTATTTACTATTAGAGAGGAAATCAATATTATAAGTAAAATTTATGTCAGTATTTTCTGGCAAGACATACTAACTGATGCAAAGTAGATGTCTATTTTATTTATACAGGAGACTTAGTTTGAGTAAATCGAAAGTGACATATTTGTTATTACTAGAAATTGATGACATTATCACAATATTTCACTTTAATATGTATTATAGCGCATATTTTCAATAAATCAACTATTCAGTGATTCTATTGAATAATTGATTGTCTAAACTTGGTACTTATCTACTGAAAAAGAAATTGAACCGAAGTATAAATTTGAATGTTGTAATGAAAATAATATTTCGAGGTAAATAACTAAAATAGTGACTCTCTAAGTTGCTTATTTTTAACTTTGAATCTTATTAATGCTTAATATCTTGATGAACACCAATTCTGTTGATATATGTCCCGGAAATATCAAACTTATCAAGTTGCAGTCTTGAATTCCAATTAGCATTAGTAAATATGTCTGTGAAGTATCTCTTAAATTCGATAAATGTGTTAGATTTAATCTGGGAATTTAACTTTTCAAGACTAATATCTGGTGCTAATTGCATGAATATTATACTTGCATGAATAACATCTCTATCTCTTTCTGTTGGGCAATTAATAATTATGTCACGTCTTTCACCATCACTATAAGACATATATAATGTACATCTTTCTAAGTTATTTCCCTGTTTACCTATTATTGAATAAATTTGTGGATATCCATTAAACCCAAACCAGTCCGACTTCTTAGTACATATAAATTCATTGTAACCGAAGCAAAGTGGGATTACTGATACATTATGATAATATTCCAATAATATCGATGGTGTTGGTATTAAAAGTTTTACAGATTGACGCTTTATATTGAGGTAGCAAGATATGAATGGAGGAATATTTCTTATATTTGCAAACCATGATTTAATAAAGGAATCTGGATCTGATATACATAGTAGCTTACAAATATCATATAGTGATATATCAACTCTATATTGTCCTCCACTTGATAATAATAATGCACAATTACTTAGTATATCCTCGTTTGGAAGGATTACACAACTTCTAGTCTCGGAACAAACATAAGATATTTCGGATTTTTCCATTCCAATATTTCTGTATACTTTGACTTGAATATAACGTCCGACCTATTAAAAACAATAACAAAATAAAGTTAATAAAAGGATGAAATTTGATAATATAAATATATTGTTCAATCATCTTAATTTAACAATGCTACTATTCTAAATTAAAACTATTATAAATTCACTTACATGTTTTGATAATAACTGAAATGTTTTGGAAACTGAAACTGGATTTTCACTAAATTCTGGGTTCTTTCCACCTATACTAGTAGACAATCTCCACTCTATTACTTCTCCTTTATATCTATTACCTAGTGGTGATATATCTTTGTAAGTAATTATAGATCCAACAGTTCTATCACCTTCTATAGATATTGGGAAAAATTTCGAATACTGTTTCTTATCACTATCCTCATTTACTTCATCATTATCATCCTCTAACAACATATCCAGTGGAGATTTTGTTGAATTTAATAAAAGTTCATTTCTTGTGAAGAAATCTCCTTCGTGGGAATTCATATAATCTTCATATCTATCTAAGGCTTCTTGATCCTCCACTTCCTCTTCAAAATTATTATCATTAATCTTTCCTACATCAGAGTATCGATGAAACTTGTTAACTAATTTTTCATTTTGTCCTACTATATAGTTATTCAATGGTATTGGATCTGCTAATGGTATCTTTACATTGTTATCATAAATTATAATACCATAGATTAATGGAAAAAGTAAGTAAAATGATTCACAATCTTTAGAATTTGTGAATTTGAAAACTATTAAGATTATATTTTCTTCATTTTCTGAAATATCAGATTTACTAGCTATTTCACCACCTAGTTTTTCACTACTTTTTGAGTAGACCTTAAATATGATCTTATCTACTCTATGAATAAATATTATCTCATTTTTTTTTATTTTATGAATAATTAAACCCTCAAATCCTGTTATAACAATTTCACATGGTGCCACTTTTAATTCTAGTACAAATGGACCTTCAAAGTTGTTATCTAAGAGTATTAAAATATTATATACTGGCTGTGGTAATTGTGATAAAGGTGGAATATATCTCAGACACTTTTTTTTATTTTTTATTCTTTCTAGTAGTGAAGACTCAGATATATTATAATTTGCTTCAAGTTCGTTCTCAACAACGGTCAGCTTGTTGCGAAGTATATTTAGAAAATGCAAACTATTTATATTACCCATAGCTATAAGTCCATATCAACACTTCATTTAAAAAAGTAAACTTAATATTTTAGCACTTATAAGGTGCTTTCTAGGTACTCTTATATATTACATCTGAAGAAAAGGATATACCCGATACTTGGCGGTGAGATAGTACCAGAGTACATGCAAAAGATCCTTAGATCCAAGTTAAAATTTAATAAAGTAGAAACATAAGTAAATAAACAGTTTAAGTAGGAGAGTCAAATTAGATCTAATTATTGTATATCATAATTCCTAGATTAGCAGTAAATTTATAGGTAATACATATTTAATAGTAATATATTTAAATTTTTATAGTATAATAAAGTTCACAAATCTTGTCCATTTATTATCTATAGTTAGATTTTAAACTAACTTACTCTTGGTAATTCCGTAAACTTTATATTAAGACGAAGTATTTTAGCTGAAAAGATTGTTGATATTGTATCAAAATTCTTAAACGTAGTACTTCTAAACTGATAAAGGTGAACTAGATTAGAATCCATTACAAAGGACTTCCAGGTAGGTAGTAGACAATGTAATTCTTTATTCCACTTTATATAAGAAAATTCTATATTTCGCCAAATACTAGCATTTTCGCTCTTTTTCTCAAACTGGGAATCTTTATAATTGCAAGAGTATATAGAGCTATACTTGGTAATTTTGTTCATTATATAAGAAAAAAGCTTATTAGATGGTGGTAAATTACAGGGTATATTTTGAAGTCGGATGCAGTTAAAAGAATTCATAATAGCATAGAGATATATAGAAGTCAAGAACATTTCACATGTAGAAATTTTAGGATTGTTATTAATATAATAATAGTTGATATCATTTGTGAAATGTATATCTGATCGTTTTGAGTACTGGTACCATGAATCAAAAGTTGCTAAACCATCCATTAAAGTTGCTAATTTTGATAGGCTATCATTAGAAGTAAAATAATCAGTACAAAGTGAGTTAAATCCATCATAAATTTTGATTGAATGCTTAGGTTCATCTTGAGACAAATAATCATCAGAATAATCAATTCCAAACTCCACAGAATTTGTATTTAATGTTGCATATTTCTTAGCCAGATAATTCTCGGAATATAGATTAAAGTCCTCTAAATAATATTCATGAATGCTTGGATCACTTGGTGATTTATTTATTATTTTGTTAACTTGGTAGATATCTGACTTTTCTAACTGATTATATTTTATTTTACTAATTTTAAGATTACTAGCTAGATTTACTTTATTAATCTGAGTTGCCTTATTTTCATTACTAGTAATAGAAATAGTTTTGTCTAGTTTTCTTCCAAAAAGTAACTTGTCAATTATATATAGTATAAAGGGAAATACTTCGTAAGCTAATTGTAGAGTGTAGTCACCATTACAATTAATGGAATTAGTATTGGAATAGATTTCCAGTGTAGAGAGTCTGAATATTTCCTTCCTAATTATAAAAGGATTTGTAATATGTAATAAAAATAGGTGTTTTTGAACTAAAGAAAAAAAAATTTCTACAACTGCATTTGTAGAAATTGGAGTATATGGAGTTGGGAACAACTTTTCAATATTTACATCCTTAACATCGGTTAGTTTAATCCATTGAAGAGTCTTAGTAACTTTCAAAATATTTGCACCATAATAATCGATTAGTTTAAAAAGTAAATTTAAATTTTTTGTAATGTTGAATAAGCCACAAGCTACAGAAAGCTTAGAAAAGTGATGTGAGTAGATAACTTTCATGCAACTCAAAGAACTACTTTTTCTTATTGACTGACGGAAGTTATCTGTTCTGTTAAAAATTATATATGAATTGTTTGAGTTCTCACATTTATTGGAATAACAGCACTGATTCAAAATCATTTGTCCTGCTTCTGAAGTATCTTCTAAAATAATAACAAATGCACCAGGATTTGAATATCTGCATTTACTTGATACTAAACACTGCGACTCATTAACTTTTGTATTAAACAAATCTAGATTTTCTAAGCTTGATTTTGTTATGGAATTATATTTTTTATTAATATACAGATCTTTATTGTTTACCTTCTGACTTATCGATACTTTGTTATTTAAGTTGTTAAAGTTACTATATAAAATACAAAGTTTCTGAATATCACTTGACTTAATTGAGCTACTACAGTCAGACAATATTGTACATATTGGAGGTTCATCAAATTTACTAAACAAATTTTTGGTTAATTGCAAAGAGTGACCTTTTTTCCATTGCCTTATGAATGGATCTACTACATCAGAACCACGAAGTACCTTTGGCTCATAGCCACAACCAAATGAGGAAAATTCAGCACATAATTGGGCTCCTGAATTACTGGGGGCAATAATTACGATAACACCACAAATTGTTTCATAGTTATCTTTGTAAGCCTCATAATGTATATCTATTCCAAGAGATTGAAGTTTATCAATGGATTCAGTTTGTATTCTAATATTTAACAAACTTTTATATAAATCTTCTGCACTATCTTTATGACCAATTAATTCCCATATGTCCCTTGGTCTAAAGTCATCCATCTTTTTTGAGTTAGAGTTGGATTTTTCAATTTTATCTCTTATTTGTTCATATACATTCAGTTTAGACCCATATTCAGCAGATTGACTTATTGTCTCAAGGGCTAAAGAAATATCTTCATTAACAAACTCCAAGAATTCCAATTCGCTCAATTTAACTTGACCATGAGATAATCCACGTAAATTAAGCATATTATAAGACATGAACTGATCACTAGAATAATTTATTAAATTAAATTCATCATCATTACTAACTTTTAGTACCAATTCCTTAAAAGATGAAGGGTATAGAACATAATCCGCTCTAGAACAATAATATGTTAAAACTTTAGCCCCATACCATCTTAACTTTTGATATAGTTGGTTTTTACTATGAAATATATAATGATTATTATCAATTAAACATACTTTTTTGCCAATTAATAGGCTACCTTTACAAAATAGCTCTGAAGATATATTACGTTGTAAATGCCACTTATTATCTAATTGTTTTCCATTGTAGATTGGGTCTAAGTGCTTACTATATATAGGAAAACTTTCAAAAAAAACACGGTTTCTATCAAAATGAAATTTCCACTCAAGTCTACGTTTTTCCCACATTACTTCTTTAATATTATTATATATAGATAAGGTATCCAATCCTAGATTTGATATGGGTAGATCTTGAGTTGTTCTCTTTAAATTTTTTAGATTTTTTGAAGTTCTTTTTCTATACCGTTTACTATAGTTATCTATGTTTTCAGAGTTTTCCTTAAATATCTCAGACCATCTACTTGACAAATATTCTAAAGGACGTTTATTAGTAGCTCTAGAGTTTAATGTGTTTACATTCTCTACTTGTTTCTCAGTTTCCTCTTCATCTGATACTTCTATTATACCCATAAGCCCTAGTTTATTTACTATTTTCAGTCTTAAAGATCATTATCTTAATAAGTATACAAATTTACTATCTTATAAATATCCTAGTTATTAAATAAATTGTCTGGAATATTGGGGTAATTCTAATAGTTGAATTCCCCAAATAAAGAATTTGTAGATACCCACAAAAAAGGGCTATAAAGTTCGGTAAATAAAGGCGGGTAGCTATTTTATAGCTGTGTGAGGGAAGCTTTTTTGAGTTTGTAATCAAATAAATTAAATGTAAAATTAAATTTAATTTCTACTGAAGTCTGTAAAAGTATATATATATTTGATTATTTAAATCCTTCAACTATAGCTTTTATTATATATATCAAGATTAAATGAGACGAGGGGCCCTTATTGTCTTCGAAGGCACCGATAGGTAGGTTATTACTGGTAATACTATTAACATTTCATATATGTGTTTATAATATTTTCAATACTTCATCAGATCTGGCAAAACTCTTCAGTCAAATAAACTGGCAGAGAAATTTAAAGATGAAAATATAAATTGTATACTAATAGGATTTCCTGGTATGTTAATTAAGTCTAAATAATTCTGATATTTCATTTAATACAGTGAAGTTGACTAATTTTTTAAGATCGAAGTACAAATATAGGGCATTTACTAGATCTATATTTAAGAAATTGTGAAGATATGAGACCAGAAGTCTCGCATCTATTGTTTAGTGCCAACAGATGGGAATACTTTGAAAAAATAAAAACATATTTAGAGAATGGTATTACAGTTATTTGTGATAGATATGCATTTTCAGGAGTAGCTTATTCTGTAGGAGCTCTTAAGAAAGATATAGAATGGTGTATGATGCCAGAAAAAGGTTTAATTTCTCCAGATATAGTTTTGTTCCTAGATGCGGATGTTCAAATGCGAGTTGACCGCAATGGATTTGGCGATGAACGTTATGATACTGAAAGTACCCAGAATAGTGTTTTGGCCGTATATTTACAATTCAAAAAATATGACTATTGGAAAGTAATTGATGCTTCAAAAGATCCAAATGTAAGTCTAGGGAATATATCTTAAGGAATATTAAAATAAAAATATTAACTAATACTTTTAAAATAAATTTTACTATTTTATAGGATGTATTTGAAAATATATATAACTTTGCTAAACAAGCTCTTTGTAAAGCTGAAAATAGCCATGTAAAATATTTATGGTCGTAAAGGCGCCTGACAGTATAATGCATATGTGATGTTTGGCCCGCTTTTGATTTTCAATTGTATCCTTTATTAATGACAACTTTTTAAGATTTAAAGGAGGATTTTTGAAGTATATATGGCTACATACTGTCCATTTTGAAGAAATTAGATCTTATTATTTGTGTCTACTCCTAATGCTCCAAAATATTAGTAAAAATATTTTTTCATGCTGTATATTTAGCAAGTCAATAAATTCTAGCGATGAAAATGACTATGGACCGCTTATATTATTGAGACCAAATACATCCATACGATATTATTCAAGCGATTTGAGACGTCGTATTAATACAGAATCTTTATCTTTACTACCACACTATCATGCATCACTAATATCTGAAAATTCAAATATAATTAAAGATAATAGTACAATGACTTTCAACATACCTGAAAACCAAAAGAATCAGTTCTCCAATTTTACATTTATTCTATATAGAGGGGTTATTTTGAAACAAGTCTTGGATTTATACAGGAATGAAACACGTGATATTGCTTTATACCTTTCTAAAGATCTTAAATATCTCAAACTAGATAATTTCAGTGGTGTAATTCTTGAAATACCTCTAAGATCTATTATTGATATAAGATATAATATAATATCAAGTGAGAATAGATCTTATTTCTCAAAAATTTCACATGTAGAGAGTGGTTATGAACCAGTAAGTAGTGATAATAATAACACAAACTTTACTATACTAATTGATGTAGGTGACAAATCAAGATCAGTACTAATAACTTTTAATCAGGAAGATAGTGCAATCTCTTTCTACAATAATATAAAGCTATTAGTTCAAAACTCACAGAAAAAAAAATAATGTCTAGTCAAAACTAGAAGGTCTTAGATTTTTATTACTGATAATTATATGTTTATAGTAATATAAAAATCAACCTTTTTTTTATACATTTAAATATCTGCCTCATTTTTTCATAATGAAAATATAATCGTTGGCAAATTAAGACTGGGATATCTAATTATTACTCAATATTTAGCCTTTTATTTAGATTTTTGATTTCTAAGCTGTTTTTGTATTCTCGAATTTCCTTTTTAAAACTCTAATCATAAATACAAAGGAATTCCTCGCTTCTTCTGCAGTAAACATCAAGCAAAGAGTTTTTTTATCAGGTAAATTAAGTACACAAGAGAGTTCAGGAATTGGAGGATTCTGAGGATTGATTTTAGTACATTGTTTGAATTCAAACGCTTCGATCCCTAGATCTACTTCTTTTATACTAGTTAAGTGAACTTTGCGATCAGTTTTGGAAGTTACAGATGATATTTCAAAGAAACCTGAATCAGTTAACTTAACAACACGGATAAACTTCTTTCCACTTCTTGCAACCTTTACCAATTTTACACCTTCTTTGTATTGTTTGATAATTTCCCTATACCATTCTGTTAAATTTTGTAACATAAATTCACGTTGTAATGTATTAAATTTACGTAATTCTCCATCATTATTTGTTAATTCCTCTTGAGAAGGTAATTCCAATACATCTTCAGGTACTTCCTTTGCTATTGTATGTTTAGTTTGTAAATTTGCCTTGCTAATACTCGCATTATCAACAGATTCAGTTTGTTTATTTTTTTCGATCGAGTGTTCCGTGTAAATTAAACTTTCCTCCATTTCTTGATCTTCTTGTGTGACCTTCTCAAACTCCGAAACCAAAACAGCTCCCATATCTGCTGACTGTTCTAATTTCTCCACAGATTTACATACATTTACTTTATCCTTATTCCAATTTCCCCAGTCTTCATCATCTGAGGGATCATGTTCTCCCAAGACATGTCCAAACATATCCATCATAATGCGAACACGATTTTTTTCAGGCATTGTTGCAAATCGATATTTTAATTTAAAGACTGAGTTTCTTGCATCTGCACGCGAAGCCTTTCCACCTCCCACGTAATGTACAGCATTATCGTCTACCTGAGCCCTTATTCTCTGTAGGCGATCAACTAATTCCCCTGGCATTTCTAATTCCCAATATGGGTACAAAAAAGTTATTAATAACAGAAAAAATGATAAATTTCACAGTTTCTACTATATCGGTACATACAAAAGCTTTCTACATCATGCGTTGACGTCTTTTTTTACTTAATATCTAATGTAGTGCACCAGCGGTATCATTCTCCCGCTACTATATGGAGTTAATGTTCATTTCTCTTGGAAATAATTTAAATATTTCTAATTAGTAGCATAAATTAAAGAAAGTACACTACTAATGCATAAATATAGAAGTATCTTTATATTTACTATAAAAAGTTGGAAATAAATTACTATAGATACTCTTTAGTGATGTCTCTACCTACAACTTTATTAAGATCCAACTTCTTAGTTGGAATGTATAATATTACAAAGAAAGCTTACTTAGGTAGACAAACCTGTACAAGAAGTTTCTCGTGCATATCCTTACCAAAATATTCAAATCTATTAAATTCTATAAGAGGTACAACTAATCATGGTCCTGAAGGAACTTATGTATTGAGCTGCAAATGCAACAAATGTCAAAATCTTATTATAAAGAAATTTAGTAAACACTCATATCACAATGGTGTAGTAATTATTCGCTGTGATGGCTGTAATAATTTACACTTGATAGCAGATCGTCTTGGATGGTTTGGAAATTCATCTAATATCGATATATTTTCAATTTTAAAGGAGAAAGGGGCTCAATTTGATAATGACAATGTGTGTAGTAAATCAACAATATAATGTGGTAATAATGTATATATCTACTAGAAAAATATTTTTAAAATAATATATTTATAATTTCTAAATTTGACTCTTTATAATAATACAAGTTTTGAACAAGTGTTATATATAGGTAAAGCAATCCAGATATGTTTACTATTACAAAATACGACGCAATTATCAATAATGAAGGAAGGTTTACATATTGGACAAGCATGAAAACTAGATATAAGCTGATTAAGTTGAATACTGCATATAAGATTTGAGTCATATGATAATCGTAAAATTTGACTACTAACTTGAGCAGACATTTTATCAAGGTTTTGTACCAGAATTTCTGAGCTTTTGAGCATTATTTCAACTATAGGTTGATCATTATTATGATGCTTACTAAGGTGAGCTGAAATATTGTTTTCCCTAAATGAAGCTTTACAGTATATTGGTTTATAGCAACTGGAGATATTTGCACCATTTTTATCTGATATTATTGTCCATACATGTGGCAACTTCCCAGCCTCATTAGAAACATCTATCTCCTCAACTAGATTTTTATTTAAGGAAGAATTAACAGTAGATAATTTTGTCGGTTTATATACAGATCTTCTAGTGGTTGACCTTTCTGTATTCTCTACTGATTTACTAATAATTAGATTTTTAATTGATTCAATTTCTTCATTAGATACTGTATCAGATTCTACAGTAAAGTTCTTGTAGCAAGTGAAGCTTAATAGATGATCCCACGATCTTTCATCTTTTATGTTTGATACTTTAATCTCATCATAATAAAAGGATAGGTCTTCTATTCTTCCACTTTTAGGTATATAACCTTGATTTTTCCCTTGAATAAGTATGTAATATAAATAACCTTTCTTACCATCTTGACTTCGCAACTTCATAAGTAATCTATCGTGAATAATTGAAATCATATATCTTTTAAATAACTCATCTTGTACTGCTCTTTCTATAACCATTGTATGAAGTACCACCTCAACATGTAGTGTATTTGTATTTATATTGTTTGGTAAATCAGCAAAACTTGTTGTTAGTTGAGCTATATTCAATTCTTCCATATTTAATATATCCCTATAATTTCCAGATTTTTCTTGTACTTGAGGTAATAACATATCATCTGTATAACCAACACTAATTATAACCTTTCCTAATTTTCTTGACTTAAAATTTGTACATCTCCCTTGTGTAGATACTTCGCTATAGTATATACCAGATTCAGTAGCAAAACCCGAATTAGCTATTACAACTTTTTCAGTAAATTTATCACTAAGTTGTTGTTTAACTAGTGAAATATATAGCTCAGGATTATATGTAATTAAATTGTCTAGAGATTTCCATAATTCACTAAGAGATGTATTAACATTACAGATGTTTCCTTTAGAAGTAAAGTCCGAAATTAGATCTTTCATCTAACTTGTATTGTCAGTTCTCTCCAATAATACTAGTAATTATTCCTATTATATAATTCAACCTTATATATGAAGGAAGAGTTACTATCTATCGGATTCAAAAATAAATAAATAACCTAAAAGTTAGTACATTGGGTGATAAATCCTATAATAAAAATAAGCCTCAAAACTTGGCGCTATATAGCGCCAAAAAGGGTATCGAAGGCTAACAATGAACTATATAGATGATGCTATATCGCCTATTTTTGTATTACCTTAGTAGGACTACTATAAGAAGATATTTTACCGAATATATATTAATATGCTGCATTGTATTACTCACTGGTAATGGAGATATCTGCTACACAGACACCATTTATTGCTCAGTTGTTAGATACATCTCAAATACGTGAATATGATCATCTGACTTATATTGCTACCTGTAACTTAAATTTTGGCAATAGTAGTGTTGATATTATCTGCTACGATCATTTAGAGGATAATTTTTCAGTTGGAAATACTTATAAACATGTATTTCCACCTGTAGGAGGGATACATTGGATGCCTAAGTATACTGGACAATCAGAAGATAAAGTTATAGCAATAGCGTATGATGATATACATCTCTTTAAAGAGAATGAGTTAATATGTAAGTTAGCTATAAAAAATACAAAAATGAGGCATTATAATTTGCCAGGTACAAGTAAGAGGACTGATAATCCCAATATAATTGGAGTACCTGCAATGAATATTACAGGATTTCGCTTCAATGAATATAATCCATATGAAATTGTCTCCTCTTTATATGATGGATGTTGCTTACTATGGGATATAGAATATAATGGTAGTACTGTAGATCACAAAACGAAACCTTTAGAATATAAGTTTAATACAAATTCTAATATTATATTTGATGTCTGCCACTTAAAACAATATAAATTAATGGATGTATGCTATGGCCATACAAAAAATACAATATATGTAGCTTTTGATAATGGAGCTGCTTTATCTTTAGATTTAAGAACTCCAACTAAATATTCAACATCAATTGTTTCCGATTGTATTCAGGGTTGGCAAGGAGGAATTATATCTAGTGAATTTACAGCCTGCAAGTTAACTTATATTGAAGATACTTGTTTATTTGCAAGAGCACTACTAAATAAGGGTATTGTTGATATCTTTGATAATAGGAAAAGTTGTGGACCCCTATTTTCAATACAATCTAATGTGTTTAATCATTCAAATCTAAAGATCTCTTCAATGGATTGCCTTAAAGTTTCAACAAAAACATTATTGACTGTAGCACGTGAAGATGGGATTGTCGAGTTATTTGACATAAATGAGAACACATCAAAACTAGAAAATTACTACAAATCTAGTATGACAATATATGGATTTACTTCAATTAATCATCCATTATACAAGAATCTACTAGGTATAGTTAGTGTATATGACTCAATAAATAATGCAGCCTACTTAAAGATGATATCAGTATAAAATTAAATAAAATAATTCACGTTAATTAATTTACTTTATGTAGAAAATTAATTTTCTATTTCAAATTATTGTATTATAAATTTGAAGTGCCTCAATATCGCTTATTTTATCAATTATGTCCAAAATATTATTCTTCCTTTGATCTTTTTGTTACATTTATAATTTTAATTAGCCAATAAATATTTAGCAAATTAAACAGTTCACCAACAGGGAAAAAGAACCATATATAGACTTTTGACCTATATGATGGAGCAAGCTGGTATGCTCTATAGAGCTCAATGTTCATCTGGTAGAGAAGTAAAACATTTCTTGTTAAAAAGAATGTTAGCACAAACAAATAACTAATAACCTTGCATGACCTAGATTCATTATCACCAGCATTATAATAGCAATATTTTATACTTAATAAGATAGTTGATAGTTCTGTTACCATTCCACTAGCAAGTATACCTATTAAACATTGCTCTTGTATAATATATGAATTAAATAATGCAACAAACGAAACTATTCCATGAAATAGCCATACACTTGAATCATTATTTTGCCCCCATTGCCTTAATATTATGATTATATCCCATAGAAAGTATCCCAATGAAAATGTACCAATATAAATCCACGATGAAGGAGTTGAACTGTAGGGATTATCTCGGACTGTAGGTAAGAGCAAAGTATATAATCCAAGTAAACTAGATATTATAGCATGAATAAACGCTATTCCACGAATACGTAGATTTTTTGGCTTAATTTCTTCTTTTTTTTTTAATTCTTCATTAATCCTTTCTCTTATTCTCTTAGGTAAAAATGAAAGTAGTACATATTCTGTAGGAATATTTTCCAGAATATGAAAAAATAAACAAGATAATAGGCAGTATATGGCTACATTATAATATTCATAAGGCCTTGTTATACCAGTATTTGTATCCATATTTATTACCCTATAATCAAAGTGTATTATTTGTACAAGTATTCACAATAACAATATTAATTATTTATTTAATACTTCAATTGCAAACCTCAAATTTAGATATTAATCCATTTATTGTATTTATAATATTAAGAATGCTTCTATTTTTAACACCTGAAAAATTTATTAGTGCCAAAGGTGGCCTCAATATCTGGAATATTTACGCAAATATGGCGCACCTGAAGACGAGTTTATCCTTTTAGAAGATTTTATATGCACTTCTATATATTGTAAAATTTTCAATGATATTCAATATTCCTTATAAAATCACGAATTTGCCACTTTATTAAGCTCCTCAATAAAATCATTCGGATTAATAAACTCAGTACATCCATATATAATATTCTTCTGAGCCTTATCAGCATAATTCTGTATAGCTTGAGATTCAACAAAACTTCCACCTCCAATCATAAAAACTATCACTTGTTTGAATGATGTCTTTATACGTAATACATTACTAGAATCAGTTCCTGGTTGGCACGGTTGTTTTGGATCAAAATATAGAAATTCTTCATTACTTAGTGAAGAAGACAATTGTGAATTTGTAGCTGAGAATGTATTTGTCTTATTTTCCAATAAAGAATCAATAATCTTCATTATCTTTAGAGACTTCGTTAAAGGTAAAAGTGCTCTTACACCCTGCAAAATATTCTTACCAGCCATATCAAATACTTTCTCACCCATATTTTTGGCTAGGCTTGTAATTCCGGATGACACATTTTGGGATACCACATTTGATGTATTAGGTGAGATATCAGAGTTACTAAAAGAAAGGTTAAAGGAATTATTTCCACGTCTTTTACATACATAATTTAAAATTCCAACATATTCTGCCTTATTATTAAAGTGTCTGGTAAGATATTCAATATTTTGTGAAGTTATATTATTTCCATGTCGTTCATGTAAGCATAGAGATAATATAACTCTGAACTTATCTATATCAGTAAACTTACTATTATCAGAATCTGTAGATGTAAAAAGTAAATCTATTTGATTTATACAACCAGAAACTGTTGGTATTGTATCATAAGACTCCTCAATTTCAAACAATTTATCTAGCTCCCTTTTCTTAATTTCATTAACAAGAGCTGTAGCAATGTTAGTGTGAATATCTATACTGCGTTTTTTCTCAGTCATTTCAGGGAGTGCATGTATAGCTATAGCCAAATTGGAAGCTACTTGTGTGGAGTCTTCATTGTTGTAGTTAAGCTCTGCTAATTTTTTATTATAATCGTTAAGTAATTCAGCAACAGCATTAGCAACATCAGTAAAATGAGCACCAGAATATTGACGCCAAAATGAATCATTGGAATCTAGATCATATGCCTTATACCCATTATTTGATTCATCTGGTATAGAAATTCTATTAAGTTTAAGATTGTATACATCATGTATTAAGCCTTCATATATCCATGTATGATTGATCATAACAGAAAGGTCAATGTCACGATCTAACAATATAAGAACTGGCCTATGGTTACCAGTAATTACGGGGAAGTTTGTGCTTGATTGTTTAAGTAATTCTCTTAGTTTAGAATCCAATTGTCTAGCTATAATTTGGCTAGGAGATGTCATATTACCTGAACAACGTATAATTGGAATTATTCCAAGGCAAGAGATTACACAAGTTAGATCACTAACTATGCGATCTATAGTAGCTTGGATACTATCATCATTTCTATTATTTCCATGAAAGCATGAATAAACATTACCCATTCCAAGGGTATATTTTGTTGGAGATAAAGATATAAAGTCTAGATATCTGTCTATAACTTTTGTAATTTTGCTAACATTGCCAGTTTTAATGACTTTTTTAGCGAAATATTCTAGTACATGTTTTGAACAAGGGCTAATAAAATTAATATAATAGTTTTCATAATATTTATTCTGTATATCTTCACAAAGCTTATCTATATTTTCTATTGTTGGACAAATAAAATACAGTGCAGGTACTTCTGGTATAACGCTTTTTGGTGTATTTAAATTTATATGTAATGTTACTCCATGATGGCGTAGACTACCGACTTTCATTAGTGGTGATAATATAGTTTGTCCAACTTTATCATATATTAATACTTTCCATATGTGTGGCCCCTCTAAAATCCAGATATCATTAGTTGTAGTTGTATTAGATGTGGAGATAGCACTTTGATTTACCATATTATTACCAAATCCTGGTTGTAAAGACAAATTTAGCATTGAGCCAATTGCATTCCTTTGAGATTCCTGAATATTCATAGTTATATTAATACAGATATTTGCAACATAAAAGATTCAAGCCTTATAACTAGTTCATCAAGACTATAGTAAAAGCACAACAAACTATTTCTGAAGGTGGAGAGGGGAAAGTTAATTGGCTAAGCGCGTTTATACAAGTGTAAAAGTGCAAGATTTGTAGTGTTGTGTGTTAAATAATGTATTCATATTATTAACTAGAAAGTAGAAGTATAGATATAATTAGGAATACAAATCTATAGGGAATTAGATTGTCTCGTCGGGTACCCATTCAAATACACTGGATTCCTTTTTAATACATTTAAGTTTATTATTTTCATTATCTTTCAATATATCTACCAATGGTTTCCTAATAGCATTAAATGAAGCAGAATATTCATCAATTGATCCACACAACATTAAGCTGTCACCACGAAATATCATGCAACCTAAATATATTTGGGTATATTCCTGCTTACTATTGCTAATTATTTCATAGACTGCTTCTAGACATAAGCTCCCATACTGATCAAAACTTCGAAATATACCTTTGAACTGCCTACTATCACGTAATATTACATATATTTCATTATCTAAATCTTCTTCTAAGCAAAGTAACCATGATGATAAAGAAGTGGCCGGATCACTTTCTACCTCCTTAGATTGTAAATTTGAATTATCATCCCTCATCAATTTAGGCCACAGATTGTATATTTGTAGACATAAAATATTCTAATTATACACAATTAAATAATGATAGTAGTATTGGTAATAAAGGGTCAATTAAACCTTTTTTTGAAAGTCCGACGACACTCTACTAAATGGAAATAATACCTTTTATATAAACGGCGCCATAAATTTCCCGGGTTATTTGAGACGAGACGGTTCGAATGTAGGTGTCAATAGTGATATACTTATTTAATAGGTAAAATCAATAGTCTTGTCTAGTATAGGCTACAGTATGATTGTCAAAATAGTTGCCTATAAACTACTCAAGAATAGTTGAATTTTTTAATATTGTGTCTACGTTACCAGTATTATTAACTTAAATATAATTAATTAATAAGATAGATCATTATATTATTAAAAGCGCTCAAGTAATTTTCTTCTTCCAAAGGTTATCCCTGTGCTATAGTATATAAAGGAAAAATTTTGACTTAAACATTTCCTTCACTTGACTAAATATGGGTAGAGTGCGAACAAAAACAGTTAAGAGGGCAGCTCGTCTAATTGTAGAGAAGTATGTATCAAAGCTAACATTAGACTTTCAAACAAATAAGAAGATATCTGAAGAGGTAGCCCATATTCCAACAAAACGTCTCAGAAATAAAATTGCTGGATTTGTTACCCACTTAATGAGAAGAATACAAAAGGGGCCAGTGCGTGGTATCTCCCTCAAATTACAAGAAGAGGAAAAAGAACGTCGTATGGAACGTTTACCTGATAAATCTGAAGTTGAACCAGATATAATCCTTGTAGATCAAGATACAAAGGATATGCTTGTAGGATTAGGTTTAGACATTCCTGTGGAGGTTGTATCACCGGTGCGTGTATTTCAAGGGAAATCTGGTAGACATTAATCTTCGAGTATAATTAAGGATATGGATTAGTTCCATTCTTTTAAGTATTTCTTGTTTCTAATTCTATGCAATACATCACTGAATTTTGATTTAGGCAATTATCTTATTTAAGAAATATAGGGGTACTATGGAAATGTTAAAGATCAAATTGTGTCTTCTTTTTAGCATAATAAGAGTGTAACTTCTTGTTCCTTGTACTTCTGCTACCTTTCTGTAAATTGCTCTGTTTATCTACTACTGCTTGTAGAAAGATGTATGTAATATAGAAAATAACAATACATGACAATAATCCAATTACTATGTAAATTATAGTCTTCTTTCTTTTATACTTCGCTTTTTCTTGTAATAATTTCTCTAATTGTTCTTGATTATATTTAAGTTCTTGTTGTATAGCTCGAAGTATATTTGATCTAACTGCTGCATCTTTAACTCCTATCTTTGCAATATATAAATCAGTTAACTCTACAAATTTATCATCTACTTCAGTATATCCTGCTTTATAAAATAGCTTAAATAAAAATTCACCTTTGCAAATGTTCTTCTTGTTATCTTTCTCTAATGTATTTTTTTCTGCTAAACCATGTTTAATAAAGAATTGAGAAACTGGTGTTTCGATAATTTTATCTATATCTATGTGATGTTTCTTATTCCTTGTTTCCTTTATATCTCGTTTGGATTCCTGTATAATTTGCTTATCTAATTTATTTGTTTGTAACCACTTGTTGTACAAGTCTATTGGAGTTTCACCATTTACATTTTCACGTGTATTATCAAATCCATAATTTTCTAATCTATTTGCTAATGCAATCAATCCTTGACTATAAGCTAAGTGTAAAGGAGTATTTCCAGAATTGTCAATACAGTTATTTATATCTATTGAAGATTTTGATTCTAATATATTGATAGCTATGTTAGGTAAATTATTAATTACGGCTAAATGCAAAGCTGTATATCCCTCGTAGTCATCATCTCTTATCATAGGGTCAGCTGATAATGATATTAATTCACTTGCAGATTCTTCACAACTATCTATAATAGATACATGTAATGGAGTGAGACCTGAGTATCTACTTACATAATTAATTGATGCTCCACTTTTAACTAAACGATATATTACATGAGGTAGCTCTAGTTTTGCAGCCCAATGTAAAGGTGAATTTTCTAGGAATTTATCACAGAGTGATAAATTCGGTCTTTTTTCAAGCAGTATATCCAAGCAATCTCTATCTCCTCCTGAGTTAATTAAAGTTATTAAAGGAGTCCAACCAGTTAAAGGGTCTATAATATTGATATTAATATAGGGATGAGAAAGTAGAACTTTTAAACATTCTTGATCCTGTTTTTCACAGGCTAAATGTAGTAAAGTAGTTCCCTTCCTAGTTAAACTATTCACGTCTATTTCCTCATTCATATTTGTAATATCTTCTATACTACGATTTAACCCAAGTAAACAAGCTAGCTCCTTAGCATTTGATTTATTGATACACTTAACACATTTCTCAATCATAATTTCAACAGGAAAAAGTCATATAATTAGAATTATTATCCAATCTTATATCCAAGGCGCTTGTATATATTTACCTAAAAAGCAATTCCATAACTAACAAGCACGGCAATTCCTTTTAAAGATATATAAAACAAAAGAAATAAACTACATATTACATTTACGTGTATTAGAAAGTAACTAATTCTATTTATGTACTAAATATCTATGTACGACAATTCTCAGCAATGTGTTTCTGAAGATAGAGGTAAGCTTCAGATTCTACACCATAGTCTGTGACTGCTACAGATGCAGCACCTACAACTTTGCGAGGATTACCTTCTCTGTCAACCTTGCACAAACCTGCCATTTCACCTAATTCCTTTGAATCAGGGACAGTAATTAATGGGATATTTCTTTCACGACATAAAGCCTCAACTAATTGCTTGTAACAGTCTTCTTCACATGACTCTGATAGAAAGCAAACTTGAGCCTTCTTAGAGTCCAGGGCAAGGACAACTTCATTCAAACCACGAATCAAACCACCACGTACAGCTGAATTTCTAAGTACAATTCTAATGGCTGCAGTTAAGTCGGTAACTACTTCATGTTCCAGATGTATTTGTTCAGCTGTTTGCTCTACTTCAATATCTGACATTCTCGTTTATTGTCTATAAATAAAAATTAAAATAAATATAGAAATAAACTATAAAGTAGCCGCTCCTATCCTCACGGTCTATTTGTAGTGGAATTACTCAAAATAACTAAATTTTAAGTAAAATTTCAAATTTACAATTAGCTTAAGTCAAAAATTTTTGAGACGAGACGAGACAATTAAATTATAGCGGTATTTGATACCGCTTAATTTTTCACTACTGTTATCAATTCCCCCATTCTTTTCTTAACCTGTTGGAGTGATATGCTGAAACACATGCAATACCTTAGGTAATTACCACTTACACTTCACTAGAGAAATTATTGTCTTTCATTTTGTAAAATATTATATACAGTAGGCTTTATATAATATAACCTTGGATCTTAGATAATAAGATCTATTTAGAAAAGAAAGAGAAGAGTAATACCTTAAATAAAAAATAAAAAATGAAAAGATCCCCTATTAAAAGAAATAGGAAAGAGTATATACAAACTGCATCAGGTATGAATTCATTTAATTTATATTCAGGAAATATTATTTAATATTACATATTTAATTATTAGGGAATATTGTTTGCCGTAAAACTATCCTATGCGGAAGTCAGAATATCCACCTATTAGGTACATGTATTATAGACCAAGGAGTTATACTACGGTACGCTTATAAAAGCAATATATATATAATCTTACTATTATATTATTTACTCTCTGTCCCCCACTAGTGGTGATTTGGCTGTTATACGAATTGGTCAATATGTAATATTGGAACCAAACTGCATTATACGGCCTTCTTTCAAGAAATTTAAAGAGTAAGTCTTTACTATTAACATAATATCATATATATCTTAGATTTGAGAATTTATTATTTAATAACTGAAATTATTATTAGGAAATATGGATCTATTCCAATAAGTATCGGTGATTGTGTACATATAGGGGAAAACTCAATTATAATGGCAACATCAATTGGTTCAAATATATTAATTGGAGACAATTGTATTATTGGTATGTAATTCATATGTACTATAATATTTACTATTCTTACTAAAATTTTTTTGTCTTAGGTCATGCTAGTATAATCAAGGATAACTGCATCATATTACCAAATACTGTAATATCACCTGATACTGTTATACCTCCTTTTACTGAATGGAGTGGAAATCCAGGTATGTTTTCTTTTATATTCAAATAAAAGATAACAAGATAGTATTTATTATTAATAGGTCGCCTCATCAGACGTCTACCAGAATCTATTAGCATCAAGCTACAACAAGATACCATAGATTACTATACAAATTACCAACTGATTTCACTTAACAGTCAAAATAGTATAAAAAGTGAATCTGGATTAATATCTAGAACAAATACATCAGTTATATCAAAACTACAAACAGGGATAGAACAAAATTATAGTACTGAAATATCTCAACCTGAATTAAATACAGGTACTTAAATATGAGTAAAATTTCAGATTACTATTATATATAATTAGCTATATATATTTATATCTATTTATCATTCTATGTTTTATTTAATAGTCCATATTAACAAATATACCTCAGTACCTGTGGCATCTTTGCATGAGCTAAATATATAGGCGCTGTATATATATTGCATTATAGAGTACTTATAATTAAAGGTAGTATTGTATTTTCTTTTTATTAAGGTATAATTTGGCTATATGAGTAGGAATAAAAAGAATAAAAACTTTCATAATCAAGATAATATGAGAAATATATTTAATGAGACAATTAGAGATATAAGGAAGTTGGTATATCCTCATCTAGGGAAATTTCAAAGGCAACAATATGAAGATATACAAGCTAAAGCACTTGGATTTAGAACTCGCAAGTCACAGAAAATGCCCTTACCAGAATTATTAGCTCGTAAAAAGGCTACAAAAAAGCATATTGAAGCAAGAAAAGCTCTAGAAAGTGAATTAAATGTATCTTTAATGGTAGGGAAAAGTGCCAATATTATGGAAGCTGAACGTTTAAATAAGCTTGAAAAACGTGAGAAGCGTAATAAGAGAAAATATTCGAATAATCTAAGTGGGAAAGGAGTGCGAGAGCATAATGGAGTGGTTCAAGTTGCAAAGAAGATGCTTAAACAATATTAAATAAATGATAAAATACAACAAATTAGTTAGGAAAATCTTCAAACTTTATATCATAATATATAAACTATAAAATATTAAACTAATTAATAAAGTCATATTTCACTACTTATTTTATTAAATTTATTTGTACTTGTAATGAATGATATAATTTGCAATATTAATACGTACTTTTTAATTTAGTGAATAGTGATTGGTTATAATAGGATAATGATTACCGTCCACTGTTTTAGTGTTATATAATTCAATTAAAATGTCTATATGCCTCTTATTTGCTATATTTGGAGTAATAGTTAAATATCCAGTTAAGATATCAACTGCTTTCAGTAGAGTATTATTGGGTCCTCTTAAATGTAGTACTGTTTGTTTCCAATGTGTAGGCTTATTAAATGGTGAGGTTTCCATAGTCAATGGAAAGATCTGATTCTTGTTACCATTCTCAACATTAAATTCTGTTTTGAATGAAATAACTAGTGAAGTTGCAAACTCAGTCTCCTTAGGTACTATATTTATTTCAAATGGCTGTCTTAACGATAGAAGCTCATTTACTGTTATAGTTTTAATATCTATTTTTGTCAGATTTGTCATTTCATTACAGCGCAACAATTCTACCGGGACAATCTCTACAATAGGAGACCCAGTTAAAGACTGAAGTGATGGAGTTAATTCTTTTAAATCTAAATCGTATAACTTATTATTCCATGGTACTATACACTCATCTATCATCTTGTGGTAATCTGCTGGACATATTTGTAGGTATACAGAAGATGGAAATATATATCCCATAGAATTTAGATACTTATCACGTGCATTTAAAATAGTATACAGCATACTTTCATATAGTAAACAGTATCCCATCCATTCTGATATTATAACATCACATTTAAATTTTTGATATTTATCTGGAGGCTTACTTTCTTTACGAACACCTATAACTTCATTACCATTTATATATAAATCTAAATTCTCTAATTTACCACATATAAAATTTATTTTATTACAAAGACCATTTTTCTGAGCTATTACCTTAGCTTTTTCTAGTATATTTTTAGCTGCATCTATTGCAACTATGCATTTAGCTCCGCTTTTAGTTGCAAATATACTCAAAATTCCTGTTCCTGTGCCAATATCAAGTATGATCTTGTCTTTAAAGTATAATTTGGAATTTATTGGATTAGTAATAAAGTTAAAATATGAATTAGTTCTTACCTCATCTAGTATCATTTCTCTATGTATATCCAAATGAGAATATGAATTAAAATAAGACTCATCTTCATAAATGAATTTTTCTGTTGACTCTTTATTTGTTTCAAGTGGAAAATCAAGTAATCGATCTTCAAACTCTAGTAAAGATATATGTTTCTCTTCAATATTTGGAATAGTAGATGATATACTATATTGAGATGAATATGATTCAAAGTTCTTTTCCTCAAACTTTTTTCTTAGTGAATCAGAATTTTTAATTACTTTTTGAAGGTCTACTATAATATTTGATAATGACTTTATCTTCTTCTTTAAGACTTTATTCTCTTCTTCAGTTGTCATTTCACTATATATGCATATATTTCTATATTTCTCATTACTATTTATAGGCATACAATTATCATCATCTCCATAGTCCTCTTCACAATCCTCTTCTAAAATTAATCTGTCATTTTCTAAAGTTAATTTCCAAAATCTTTCATCATCCCAAAATTCACTTTTTTCATTTATCTTATTACATACTTCCTCAATATCTAGATTATCATTTTGGCACTTTCTAAGGTAATTTATTAGTATTACACGATCATATTCATCATCTCTAAAAATATACTTTGAACAAGTGAAATTGTGTACTTCCTTCATATGTTTCCATACAACACTTGTGTATTCCGACTCAAAATCATCAAATAAGCATTTAGCATTTGGTAATAATTTAAATTCATCATTATATTCTTCACCATCTAAGAGATAGTCATCATCTTCTGTTATATCAGAAGATATGTCACTTATACTATCCGATACAAATATTGTCATATTCTACTATATATTCCAAATATTAATTATTTCAAAAATTAAGTTATTAAGTAGCTAATAATATTCGAACATCTATTAAATACTACTAAATAATTAGGAAACATATATTTAGTAAGGATGTTAAAATCCTACTTATGAAATGTCGTATATTAATATTATATACCCGCTCCCAAATATAGCGGGGCATGACATATTTAAAGTTATTGAAATGTTTAATAAAAATATAGAAACGACATATACAACTCTAATCAATAAGGATAGGAATGGAATATGCCATAATTGCACTAATAATGCTAAATATACTTGTCCAGCATGTCTAATAAGGTCATGTTGTTTATCTTGTGTAGAAGCTCATAAGAAATTATCTGGGTGCAATGGAGATCGTATCAAAACATTAACAAGTAAATTAATACCTAGAAGTCAATATAATGAAGATGAATTATGGACTGATTTTAAGTTTCTGGAAGATACACGTAGAGTAATAGATGTAGCTGTGAGAAATCTACATAGAGATAATGTAATTCACCCAAATACTGTAAAAAAAGATTCATTGATTAAGGTAATAAAAGATAGTAATAAACGTGATAGAACTAGTCCAATACCACTTTTAAAAAAAGCTTGTTTAGATAGAAAAATAAAAATTGAATTTTGCCCAGTTAAAGATATGTATATTAGAAAAACAAATACAACATATTACAACAAGCATTTAAATATAATATACTGGAAAATTGAATGTATATTTCAAATTGAAGATAGTATATTAATTAGTGGAAATTTCTCTGAAAAATATATGTTGAGAAATATAATATTAGATTTATATAAATCTGAATATTCACAGTTGTTAAATAAATTGAATATAAAAGAAGAGAGCGAATTAATCAATATGATTGAAAATGATAAAGTTGAAGTTTTCCTTTCACCTTTCAAATCATCTATAAAACCTTTCAAAATGAATTTAAATTTCACTTTAGGTGAGAATTTGTCAGATCAAACTATTGTTGAATATCCTCGTATAAAAATAATATTAAGTAATAAAGAGGAACATTAACCAATATTTTAAGTTAAATTTAAATTGATCACTTTTCTTATGAATTATCTAGTATTTATATATTTAATATTAACTTCTTCTTTTCTCCTATGAAATATAATTATGGTATAATTATTTTACGGTTACCAGATATCATTGATGATTCACCATGATTTTTAGTCTTATCAGATATACTATCTAGTGACTCAAATATACTTCTAGATGATTCAATTATTTTTTTATCTATTTCTTGAGCTTGTATTGCACTTAATTCTTCTAAAAGTTCTTCTTCATTCATTGTAGGTAGAGATTGAGTTAATACTTGGGATATTTCATCTTGAAGATCTTGTTGCTCTTTTATAGTTTCAGATAATTTCTCTAATTTATTAGTATTTAAACATGAACTTATTGATTGTTGAGCTGTCATACCAGCTGATAATGCAGACATTGTCATTTGCTGTGTTCTTATAGTTTCCAAATTGAGTAACTGTTGTTCTAGTAGTAAATGTGAATTAGCTAGTTTCTCTTTCTCTTGTGTGATGAGTTTTTTACGTTTAAGAAGCATTATTGCACCTGATTTATCACCCTGTAGTGCAAGTTTGGCTGCTTCTTGTTCTAATTTCAATTCTTTTTCTTCCAATTCCTTCTGAGTTTGTTCTAGAGCCTGTGTTGCCTTTAAAGTTTTCTCCCTTGCTGAGTCAACATCTACTTCACATTTTCCTTCACTATTATCTGTTTTTTTGCGAAAAAAAAACATCTATACCCCTATCTCATATAATTACAATCTAAAGAGTATTCAAATTTTAAAGTTAGAAGTTATCTATACTCTAAAGTTAATTCGATACCCTTTACCCGCTTAAATGTAAGTAATATATTTGTTGGATCAGAGTAATATTAGCGGGTATATTTAGTTTTTAGTTTTTAGATCTTGAATTATTTTTCTACATGCATAGTTAATAATATAAAATTTTATTTATTAAATTGAATACCACTAAAGCTATTTATTTAATTTTTTTCTATCTTTATTAATTTTTGAACTTATAAATTTTTATTTAGCTTATTAACTTATTTAGAAATATATTGGTTATTTATATATTCCTAAAATATTTACAATAATATTAAGATAAATTAGATTAAATTTTAAAGTAAAAATAAATGTATTTTTTTTTTTTTTTAAAGAAAAAAATAATAGTTTATTCTATATTATTGAGTAATATAATCTTAAAATAACTTTATATAAATTAAAATTATAAAAATTACACTTTATAGCTTAAATTTTAAGAAATTATCTATTTTATATACAAGATATATTATATGTTGTTTTTATTTTTAACTATATAATTTCTCTTTATAATTAGACTAAGATTAACAAGGAATAACTTTATAGTAATATTGGGCGGCTTATTGCATAACACAAATACCATTAGTTTTATTGAATCTTTTTAAACATATTTCTCAATAGTAGAATTTAACTAAAAACTAGAAAAGAATTTGTATATTAGATGGAATGCGAACATAATAAAAAAATACGTTTGGAAGAAAAAAAATCTATTCGAAAGAAAGAAGATACTATTGAAGATATTAATAATACAAAAGTTAATAGCTTGACAATAGAAAACTTAAATAGTTTTCTAGATATTTTAAAATCAAAATTATCAAGGTTATATAAAGATTCTAATAATGTGGTAGATATATATAGTTTAATAAGTAGTGAAATAACGGAATTATGGATGATTGGAGTATCAAGAAAGATGACTTTAAAATTTATTGAATTAGGTGGTATGAATATTTTTAGACAACTATTATATATTAAAGAAGAACATAATTTTATAAATAATACTAGTAAAAATGAGATATATGGGGTTGTACTAGGAATATTGTGTGATATTACTGATCCTGATATAAATGAAGGTGATGATGATATATCAATTGAAAATTACACAGATAAGACATACTGGTCAAATATACTTGAATCAATTGAACATAGTATTGGATTTAGTTTAATTGGAGAAGTATTAATGAATTTAGAAAACAGTATATCTACAGATATAGATAATAATAAGGAAAATATAGATACAGCTATATCTAAAGGATTACAACTTATAGAAAATTTACTAGATATAGATCCTATTCAGGTTTCAAATAAAATATTTGCTGCTAAAGAATTATATAACATATTATTAAGTTGCCTGAAATCTGAAAAATTAGAGATAAATTCTAATTTTGCACATAAAGCAGAGATACTATGTATTCTTGTTCAGAATTCACTAGAGTGTTGCCGAAATACTTTTGAGAAATACAATAATTCTATTCTAGATTTAATACTGGTAACATTAGCAAAATTTGGTTTAAGGAAAGAAGAACCGAAATTTATTGAAGAAAAAGAATTTTTGTTTAATTTATCAGATATTCTATCAGTTATACTATTAGAAAATGAGGCAAGAGTTGTTTTTAACAAGCTTGAAGGTATTGATTTAATGATTAGGCTTATGCGTGAAGCAATATTTTTGCGTCCATTGGCTACTAAAATAATATCTTTTTCATTAATAAATTCAAGTGAAAATTGTAATTTATTTATTGAAATGTAAGTTGGAATTTTTTATTATTATTTATTGAGAAATTATTTAATTTTTATATTTCATTTAACAACCAATAGGTATGGATTAAAACCATTATTTGCTTTATTAGCTTACTCAATAGAAATATTGGATAAAAAAAAAAAAGTTAGAAATGTTGAACAACGTGATCTAGATGAACATATATGTAGTATTATTCAATCACTAATACAATACTCAAATGGTAAGTATAAATTTAATTTTATTAGTATCCTATATATTAAAAGAAATGATTATGGAATCACATCATTAATTAAAAATATACTTTATATATATTAACAGAAATGAACTCAAATATATAAAAATATTTTTTTATATATTTACAAAAAAAAATTTAATACAATTATAATTCTTTTAATATATGGGAGTTAATATTTTATTTAGAAGTATTTTAATTTCTTTAACTAAATTACATTTAATTTTTTACTAGATAAAAATTTAAAACGTGTAATTAACAAATTTGTGGAACATGATTTTATAAAGACAGATGCAATACTTAAATTAAGAAAATTTTATGCCAACAATGTTGAAGAAGCATTGGATTTTCTTGATGATAATAATTTAGAAGATATCCAAAATTCCAAACTTGTAGATGCTGGTTTATTTACTATTCAATTAATTGATCTAATTCTTTTACATCTAATTGTTTATTTAGCTCAGAATTCAAGACATTTCTCAGCACTATTACCAATTAATAATATTGAACAACTATTTTTAAAATATAACTTAAAAGGTTCTGATATTCTAAATAATATTGAAGACTATTGTGAAAATTTAGGAAGTAATGGGAAAGAAGCTACAAAACTAGATTCAATCATTAAATATTTTAAATCTATACAATTTAAACCTTAAAAAATAAATACGAAACTGAATATTTTTTTTTTTTTTTTTATTTTTACTATCAAATTATTTTAAAACGAAATCATATTACCTAATATACCCAGGAAATCTGTAATCTCACTTTCTACTCCAGAAGAGCTCATATTTTTATCAAATGTTTCTTCATTAGATACAGTATTATTTTTGGAATTAAATTCCTTAATTGGTCCTAATAATAACTCAATTAATTTCTTAGCTTCATCAGTATCTTGTTTAGTATTGTACATAGCAATACTTAGACTAACCAAACGAACCAATGGTTCTGTTGAATTTGGCCTGAAAAATTCAATTAAATGATAATCACCATCAGTAGCTACCCAATCTGGGTTCTGTATCATTTGAAATACATTATCAAATGGTTTCTTATTATCATTTGTCGTATTCCCATTTAAAGTTTTTGGTACAATACTTTTAACTGTTTCGTTATTAGATATTGTTGATGGTAAGACTGTAGTAGTATTTATAAAATTAGTAGTTTCTGTTATATTTGTTGATATAGATCTTGAGTTATTGAATAGCTCAGAATTTTTATTTTTTTCTTTAGATGAATCCTCTTGTTTTAAAACTTTGTCTGAACTAGAATGTTGTAAATTCAGTTTATTATTGGGTAAAGTACTATTTAATAAAGTACTTATTGGTAAAGAACTATTTCCAACTTCTTGATCACTAAGTGATATTTGCAGTCTTCTATTTTGGAGATTACTATCCTTTCCCATTGTAAACCTTGCTAGTTCAGTAACAGTTAGCTTCCTCTTAGTAACTTTTTTGTTATATGGTAGAATTTCATTTTTACTCTGAGTATTAATTTGAACACCTAAACTGACCTGAAATAGGTAAGTAAGTACTGTAATTACAAAGAACCATCTAATTCCTATACTCATTTTGTTATCTATAAATTTACTCTAGAGAGAAAAAGTAAAGAAATATATAAGGTAGTTAATCAAAATAATAGTGTAGCGGTATTAAAAAGAAATGTACTTAATATATTATCAAGTCAAATTTGTTAGATTTCAGGTAAATCGTTGACGAGACTATTAAGAATTTGCATGTGTAGAAAATATAAAACTCTTATATTGTCTATAGATATGCCTCAAATAATTAGTCATTTTAAACTAGATATAATAATTGTTTGATTAATAGTTTAGTACAAGAAATCTTCTTTTGTTTAATTAGAATAATAAAATTTTCTTTAAGAGATTTCGGTAATAAAATAATTCCAATCTTATTGTCATATGCAAAAATTACTAGAAAGCGGGAAAATAACCAATTCCCGCCTAAGTTTTTGTATTTTTTTCCTTATTAATTTTATTGGTTTAAAACCCCCTAGCACTTATATATAATGGAAAAATAATATAATGGATAGATGTTAATTAAATTCAAAATTATACTAATTAGGTATTAGTCTAAATTCACTACAAATACATATTTTGTTGGGTAATTTGACGGGTATTTGTGAAGATGGCTGATAAATATATTGATAAAACTCATGAATTAATGAGAGATCTTAATAATATGGATATTCATCTATTAAAAAACCCATGGATAACTTTAACATTGGCATTTATATTTGTATCTGATTTTTTAAAAAAGAGTATTGCAAGGATTATTTCAGATTTGTATAAGGGGTTAATACTCTTAATTTTAATAGGAATAATTATATGGATAACAAGCTTTGTTGAAGGTTATCATACTGAACTATATAGAGAGCTATATATTACTATATTAAATATAGTGTGGTGGGTACTTTTAGGTTTTCTGAGCTCTGTTGGCCTTGGATGTGGTCTTCATACAGGGTTACTATTTTTATTTCCTCATATATATTCTATCATATCTACAGCCGAAACTTTCAATACTTTTAATTTTGATCCAAGAATTAATATGTGGCGAAATATACTAGGACCTGGTGAGTATTTTCCTTGTAATATACAAGACCAGCCAAATGAAATAGATTTACCAATTTCATTATTATCACTCTTATTAAAAATTTTACCTTATTCACTTTTATGGGGATTTGGTACTGTTTTAGGAGAGATTCCACCATATGCAGCAGCATATGCAGCTACTAAAGCTAGCTTGAATATTAATAATAATATTAAAGGTACTATAGGTAATTTATTTACTGCAAATACTAATGATATTAAAGATGAAGATCTGAGATCTATTGGAAATGATAAGATTAGTAAAGAAGGAAATATAATAGAAGATTTAGATGATTGTAAGTATGAAATGAAAGCTTATAAAAGTACTTTTAATTTGTCTAAAGAAACAGCCACAATAATTACAAATGAGAACTATAAAAATTTAGATAGAACTGATATTACTCAAAACCCACTATATGGTTTTAATATAGAAATTATGAATAATAACAATGAAGGTAAAATTATAAGATTAGTGAAAATTATAATATTGAAGTTAATTGAAAATTTAGGTGGATATGGTGTTTTTGTACTAAGTTGTTGGCCAAATTTAATGTTTGACTTATGCGGTATTGTATGTGGTCACTTCATGATGCCATTTTGGAACTTTTTTATTGCTTTAGTACTTGGGAAATGTATTGTAAAGGTATTACTTCAGACTATCTTTCTGGTATTTTTATTTTCAAAGAGATATGATAGTCAACATGCAGAAATAATAATGTGGTTTGTTCAATTTTGGCCATTATCACTAATTTTTGGAAAAAAAGATAATTTAAGAGTAAGAATACAAGAAGAATTAAATTATATAAGATATATATTAAGTTCTGGAGATACTAGTAATAAGAACATGACTTCTCCTTATAAGAATTTTGAACCTAACACACTTTGGAATATTTTATCACAAAAATTAACAATATCTGCAATATTTACATTAATAACAATCTTTATAATTTTATCACTTTTAGTGTCTCTTATTAATGAGGCTGCAAAATGTCAACATGAAATAAATAAAAAGAAAATTAGGAAGAAAAATTAGTAGTGATACTTTATACTTGAATTAAATACCTTCTTTTCTTTAAGAAATATTTATTATTTTCTTGATAAAAATTAATTAGAATCTAATCCATATTAAATGGCGCGTTTAGAAGGTAAATATATACTTATTAAGCCTAAAATATGAGTTCTTTATATGCAACATTGTTTGATTTTGTTAAAAAGGGAATTATCCCTTTATTAGTATATATTGTTTATTTTATATATCTTGTTGAAATCATCAGTTATATCATAAATTATATATATAACTTATCAGTACATGCAATTACGTACAATAGAGGGGTACCGTACTCATAGCATAAGGCGCTAACAGTGGAGACAACTACATTACTTCTTGGGTTATTTTTCCCTTTAAAAAAGTACTCGATACAGAAATTAGAATTTTTTTTTAAATCTTATTTATTAATAATTGTCTGATTTAATTGAATTTTAAGTTAATACTAATCAATAAATCAATAATGGTTAGATCCTTTGGTACCAAGTATAGAGGTAATTTTGCACGTGGTCGAGGTTCGTTAAGTAATATTAAAAGTAAATGGAATGATAACTATTAGAAATAGATGAAATGTAATACATGCAACATTCAAATTATATTCAATGTAATATGTTACTTGAATTTTATATTGTTATTTTTATTTAGTCCTTATATATTTAGTGACTAATATATATAAATGGATACATTGCCCTATAAAAATTAAGAAATAAAATAAATAATATTTAGTACTTAAAACTACTAATGAGATATATGTCTAACGTATACTTTTTATTTAAATTTAGTACTATTGGAAAGATTTATTTTTTGGATTATTTCTAGAGTATTTGATCTGCATACTTGACTAATTATAGATATATTTATATAGTATTTTAACTAAACATTTAGAATATATTTGAATGTAATCAATAATAATTGTAGATTTCCCATTGATACTTGGTACTTATTGAATATAATTGGAAATGTTAGGTTTTTAGTTGAAGATATTGGTTTGAATTGTTGCAAGATTTCATTTTCATTCTATTTTACTGATATACCAATTATTATTCCTATTCTTTTATTTGCATTCTTATTTAGATATATATGCATATATATATATATATATATATATATATTTGTTCTGTTTATAGGTATATCTGGATCACGTCGTGGGAACAGTCTCGGAGGTTTTAGAAAGTCAAGTATTGCAAGTGGAAATGCAAAGAGGAAACAATCTCTTAGTAGCTCGATAACTAGCCGTAGTAGAATATTTGAGGTACATGGTGGTCGTAGAGTAAATACAAGTATTGGACGTCTAAATAAGCGAAGGATACTTCGTCCAGGTAATAATAGAAATATTACAAATATAGGTAAACCTGGATTTGGCAGAAGGCAAACTAACATTCGGGGTAAATTTAGTACTAGAGGTAATATTAGTAATAATGTAAGGAGAGGAAGGAGTGGTATGAGAGGAGGTCGTGGAAAAGGTAGAAATGGGAAAGGAAATAATAGAATGTCTCAGAAAACAACAATGGCTTCTTTGGTATGTTTCAATAATGAGGACTATGACATTACATAGTATTTGAAAATAATATTGATGTGGAATTTTTGAACTTCTTTAAACAACTTTCTTCTTTTTTCTTTAGGATGCTGCACTCGATAGTTATATGGGTGTTGATGCTTGTAAAGCTCGTCTAGACTCTCAGCTTGACTCCTATTTTTCAGGTCAGATTGATATGAGTGGTAATGATAATGTAATGGCATCAGAATCATCTCAACAACCAAGTCTGATTACTTTGTAGTTATTAGTGTATTTGTTATAAATGATTCAAAGGTTACCTGTTAGTATTCACCTTTAAATAATCTAAATTTATTCAAGTGGTTTTATGAGGTATATATTGGAACTAGGATGTTAGTTTATTAATAAAATTATATTTAAATATAACAGGTTATATTACCATGAATTAATATTGAATTATTCAATATACATACTAGAATGTTAATGTATTAATTTATGTTTAAACAAGTATTTATGTATAGAAATGAACAAAAATTCATTGAATTTATTTTGATTACTTTTGGCCTAGACAAGGTACATATAGCTAGAATATAGAGAGAAATATTTTTCAAAATTTCTTGTGTGATAAAAATGACTAAATATCTTCAATATAAAAGATCTTAGATCTTATAATATAGCTATTACAAGGTAGTAACTGAAAACTTATAATGAAGTATTTTGACTAGTTTGCCTGATACATTATATATTTATATATAATTCATCTTTTTCTTGAATTATACTTTATTATTGTAGTCTTGTTAAGATAATTAGATGTAGATATATTTCATTGTCAATAATATTGAACATTAGTTATTAATATGAAGGTATGAAGTAGTATAATTCTCTTGATGTTTCAGTGCTTTCCATTGTTTGGGTAAGATGGTAGACTTTTATAATGTAATATTACCATGAATTTGTTGTAAATCTTCCATATGATCTTTACTTTGCACTAAATCATGTATAGTATCATTACTTAATGCTCTGCTAAATTCATTTTCTTGAATACTTTTAGAATTTAAATCATAATTCCAATTATCAGTACTTTGATTATCACTCATAATTTCAGTTTCATTTTTGTAAATGACTTCCAAATCATTTAGATAAGTTAAATCTTGATTTGTGATATCAGTGTGATCCAAGTCATTATTTAAATTTGTCATTTGACTGTTAGAATTAATTAATTCTTTATTATCAGTAGATTTTACATTATTTTGTATACTCAATAAATTTATTTCGTCCATATAAATATTTTTTCGAGTTGCACTTAAGACTAAAGGATATGAAGTTTTAGTGTCTGTTACAATATCAATATTATTACTTACAAAATCTTTATTTATTCCTTTATCTTCTGTATTTATCTTATCTATATCATTATTATCCCAATTAGATTCATTTATATCATGAAGTACATCTTCTAAATGTGATTGTTCCTTTTCAAGTTCTTTATTTATGGACAGTGAATTAGAAAGTTTTGAATATAATAATACTTGTGAAAAATTAGAAGAGTAATTATCATTATATTCTATATTTGGTTGCTTAGTACATAAATATGGTTCCTGATTATTATGAATATGATATTGGTTATGTTTATTTAAAGTCATTAATTCCTCATTAGTATTAATATGTTTAGTTTCAGTTTCTATATTAAAACTCCCCATGCATTTGAACTTCTGTTTATCTAAATTCTCATCTATAACTTCACTGGTTATTTGGACCTCATTATTAACTTCTTTATGCTGAATAGAATCTTCAAATCCATGCCTATTTTCCACATTACCTACCATTTCATATTTCCCTTCACTAATAGAATCTATATATAAAGATTTATCTATTTCCAAAGTATTATTATGATCTTGATTAGTAGTTTCATAAGTATTAACTTTGTCTTCAATATTTTCACTACAAAGTATATCTGTTCCATATATTGGTTCAATAATTACATTATCACTTTGGATTACAGGTAAATTATCCAAAGTCCTTGTTTCCTCATCATTCGAATGTAGAAATGTATCTTTAATATCTACTTTTTCTGTATCTAAACTCATTTCTTTCAAAATATTAATATCCTGACTATAATTACAACAGTGTTCCTCATTACCCCCTATATTTGACATGATATTGTTACTTTTTCTTAATTCAGATTCTCCAGTGTTATATGTACTGGCCCTACCATTTGTATCATTTGCATGGTCTGGTAGAATATTATCTTTTCCATATCCTATATCCTTATTATATAAGTCTGTATTGCATAAACTGGTATTATTTATTTTAGTATCGTTATCATTTACATCTTCAGTAGAAAATATAACCTATAAATAAATAAATAAAATAGAATTTAGAAAATAATATACAAAGAAATTTGAAAATAATATATAACTTACATCACTTATAATAATACTTCGTATAGTACTGAAATACCTCTGCCAAAATAAATTTTCATTCATTCTTCGTGGTACAAGTTCATATCTAATATTACTTAGTGAAGGTATTAATACAAGTAGAGCTGCAGCCCATTCTGCATATGGGGTCTGGTCATCATCTAATGAAAAGTTATCTATTTTATATGATTGACAATTCTTTAGAAATTCATTGGTATCTATTGTTAATTCCTCCACCTTTTTTTTAATAGTCTTGTAATTCCACTTTAAGACTGTATTTATTGGTAAGTCCTCACTAGCCCACTGTACAATATGGAACCATGGAAATACATGATCTTGTAATGTCTCATCAAAATCCTTCATTTCAATCTCAAAATCTTCTGTAAAATCC
>NW_027122895.1:0-44207 GCF_001865355.1 Cryptosporidium andersoni
ATTAACGTGATATTTTATTTTATATATATAAAAAAAGGAAATATCTAAAATTTAAGGTTATTTAAATATAATTAAATTTTAATAATACAAAATATTAATATATCTAACTATTATATATTTAAAATATATCTTTTAAAAGAAAGTGTTAATATTTTCTTTTTCAAATAATCTAGGTATAATGTTGCATGCACTAGTAACTGAGACGTGGTGTCAGATAAGGTGCCGAATCTCAATTAGCGGATTGAAATTGATATTTGTAGGCTTGAATTACTATCTTAATATTACTTGTTAAAATGTGTAACAATATAGTTGGGAAGCAATTTTATAGAATTAAGCCTAAATTTGATCTTCCAAAGGTTGTAATTGAAATAACTTTTTGGAAATTACTTTATGATACAAAATTAAAGGATCTTAAATACAATGACTCAAATATTGAAATTATAGCTTTCTATTATACAGAAAAGAACAATGTTAGATTTAATTCAAATTCACTAAATTATTGTCCTGAATTGTTGAATGGTAAGCAATAACTTTTTTAATAAATTGAAATATTTCAATAATTTAATATTGAGTTTAGGTAATAATAAAGATATAATACATGGGAATTTATATGTATATAATTCAATAGAAGATCTAATTGTGAATTCAGGAAATATTAACAATTCTATCAAATATCGAATTTTTCAGAATATATCAAAATTGTATGAAGTAATTGAAGATAACCCACAAAAAAAATCATATTCAAGTTTATTATATATATTTGACCTATTAGTATTTCTTGACTTTAAGAATTCAGAAGTTTATTATAAAATATGTTTTCCATATTTATATTATACTAAAGATATTGAATTAGAACAATGCAAACAAAATAACAAATTACTTGCTATATATTATAATCAAAATTTATATAATTCATTACATAATATGAAATTACTAAATATGACATTTTTATTAATAAATAATATTGAATCTATGATATCTAAAAAGTTAATAGCTAAAGAGGAATATTCTAATGATATATATATGAATATTCCTTGGTTTTATTCAACTTTGTTATGTTATTTAAGATTTATGGATATATACTTTAGTAGTGATTTCATAAGAAACATTGACATTAAAGTTTTTCTAAACAATTCATTAATGGAATTTCCTCTATATGATTTAATTTTATGTAATGGCTATTTAAAACCACATAATTGTCTAATATTAGAAAATATAGATAAAAAAATTGACTTAGCTGATATTTTTAATGTTAATTTAAAATGTTATTTGGATCCACTTACTATATCAAGAAATATGACAGAACTTAATATTGAATTAATAAAATGGCGTCTTTTACCAAATTTTAAGCCAGATTCCTTATCATATTTAAAAATTTTAATAATAGGTAGTGGAACATTAGGTTGTGCTATTTCAAGAATTTTGGTTGGTTGGGGAGTAAAAAATTTTACTTTTATTGATAATTCTATCGTTAATTATAATAATCCAACTCGACAATGTCTATATATCTATAATGATGCTATTGAACGAAAATATAAGGCATTAACTGCTGCTGAGAGGCTTAAAGAAATCTCTCCTAATATTTCTAGTAATGGAATTGTATTCAATATTCCGATTTTAGGTGATACAACTGTAAAATTAGATGAATTTATTGATTCTTGGTTTAAATTAAAATCACTAATATCCTCACATGATGTTACTTTCTTGTTGACAGATACCAGAGAATCAAGATGGATGCCTTCAACTATTATTTCTTTATTAAACAGATATACAAATAACAATTCAAATTCATCAATACTAGGATTAACTGTTGCATTGGGATTTGATTCTTTTCTTGTTATGAGACATACAACATCTGGAAAAGAAATTGTTACTACAAATATTTTACAAAGTGTTAATGGGAAAAAATTTATTAATAATTATGGATGCTATTTTTGTGGAGATTTTTCAATAAACTCAAATTCTGTTGGTATCAGAAATAAACCTATTGATCAACAATGTTCTGTTATTAGAATGGGAAATAGTTATATAGCATCCTCATTAGCAGTAGAGCTTCTTGTAGCATTATCGCAACATCCATTAAGATGGGACACATACCATATCTCTTATAAAGGGGGAAATAATAATGATCTAAAGGACATTACAAAAAGTTCAGAAATATATTTAGATGAAGAGAATTCTATTGGATATATCCCACAATGTATCCGAGGATTTATTGATAAATTTTATATTGTGAGCTATTCTACTCAAGTTAATGAGAATTGTATTAGCTGTTCTAAATATTTACTTGATAAATTACACAATGATGAAGTAAATATATTAACAAATATATGGAAAAATCCATATTATATTGAATCAATATGTGGTATGAAAAGTTATAAAGAATCATTGAAAGATATAGAAATAGAACAAATAATAGATAATAGTGGATTTATAGATATATTAAATATTAAAAAATAATATTAAATTACAATATCAATGATTATTGATTTTGAATATCTTCATAATTTAGAAGTTTGATTTATCATCTTGATCTTGTTTATTTCCATATTTAATTTTCTTCACTGGTATACTATTTCTCAAAGCAATACTTTTATTATTATTTGATTGATAGATAATATCATGAACTTCAGAATCTCCATTTATTATATATTTATCACCAACCATATATGCAGCATTATATCTTCTTGAAGTTAAGAAATTATATTGATTGTTATAAAATCTTGAATTCTTCTCTTTTGTATCAATGTCATTTAAATTTTCATTATTTAATGATAATATATCTTCAAATTGTCTTTTTATTTTACAATATCTATCATAATCAAATTCATGATCTAGCCTGCCATCCAATGGATCCCATCTAGGTGGTGCGATAAGTTCATTCAATTTCCTAATTGCTAATATTTCTTTATTATCAGGAGGTATTGGTGAATGAAAACCAAAATATTTATCATATAAATTTTCAGATTTTAATACTGCCTCTCTTTCACGCCTTTCAGAATAAATTTGTCTTGCTATTCTCCTAGCATCAATGATCCTCAATCTAAATTCTTCATCATCAGGGTATACCATTGGAATAGCATCTGGGAATAATAAACGAAATTGACTTTGGCGGAGTTTTACTTCTAACATATTTGAAATTCTTGATTTTGATAAAAAATTATATAAATAATCTGAAGTTGTTTGTAACACTAAACAAGAAAAAAGATTTAAATAAATAAATAAATAAATATATATATATATAATGTATTGATATTCAATAAACTTACATACAGAAGGTCCAATTTGTTGAGTGGAGAATGCAATTCTTGCTCCCTTAGCTCTATACTGAGAATCTTTTACATAGACTTCAATACCTAACTTCTTCACAGCATTCATTAATACCTTCCTAACTTCATCTAATAATTCAACTTCACTATTAACTGGAATATCTGGATTGTCTCTATAATATTTAATTCTTGGAATCAAAAATCTTAGTGTTTGCCCTTGTGGTTCAAAAAATCCTGCTGAAAAAAGACATCTACCAACTTCTTTAGTATCAGAATCAAACAAGTTGCCATGCTCAACAAGATATATCATTTGAGCAGCTGCTTCATCTGGGAAAGGTGATCTTAATAGCCCACTTATAAAAAAATCCTGTTCTTCCTCTCCTAAATTATGTTGGTAATATAATAAAAAACCATCTTTTTCAACAGTATCTATAAGTTGTTCATTTTCACCATAAGTTCTTTTATATTTTCTATATTTATATGCAAGTAATATTAGATCTATACTTACTTGGTATAATAAAAATATTATTGTCATTAATTCCAAAACTATAATAGCTATTGAGATAATAAAACCAGCTTTTGGAAAATAACCATATATACCAAATAAACATAATGATATAACTAATGAAAAAGTTACAAAACGTGATACTGTTAATGCACTTAAGGATAGTACCCACCAAGGTTTTGTTATTGCATAAGGTGCAACTGAATCTTTATTATTTATTGGAGGAATTAAGGTCTCAATAAATGTTACACAAGCTAATATAGTTAGACAAAATACTAATAGATCATGAGATGTTGAATAAGTTAAATTCATAATTCCTATAGTACCAAATAATACATATAGTCTAATTGATTCCCAAAATTGAACAACTGGATGATAACCAGAAAATAAAAACTCATTACTTATATAGTATAATTCTTCTCTATGAATAATCTTACGTCTAAAAATAATCCCATTTATTATATTAATTAAAGGAAAAAATATTGTAAAATATGTTAATCCTGCTGTAGATGAATTTTTTAAAGCTCCACATGATAATACATAATCCTCTTCTGTTACATTACCATAACTTGGTATATTTATACATTTTAATGATTTCAAAAATACCCATGTTATTGGACTATATATTAAATATAAAAATATCTGTGAAGAAGATATAAATCTATATGTAGTCTTAACCATCTGGTGCTTCAATGCTTTATTAAAATTATCTAATCTTATTGATGAATCAATAAATTCTCCACTTTGCAAATCCACTTGACAATTACTTTTTTTATATATTCTTGCTATATCAATAATATGTTTAAATGTAAAAAATATAAATAATAAAGTAATTCCCATTATTGGAATTACTATTGCTAATGTTAGATTTGATTTTGCATCTGTAGTACCTACTTCATTTATTGATAACACTTCTGATGGAATTAAATGAGTAATACATTTAGAAGGAAATAATGATATTGGAAACCAAATATTTTGAGCAAGTAAAATCATAATCCCCAGATATAAAATAAAGAAATTTGGCATTGATAATTTATCACTAATCATAGTATAATATATAAAACATAGTGATGTACTTGTAGCTAAAAAAAAAAGTAATAGACGTAATTTTGGAATTACTCCAGAGTATTTCCGAGATAAAATTGTATATTTTGCTGATAATTCTGTTAGTCTTGCAAAACCATAGCATATAGTTAATAAAATAGCATAAATTAATATTAATATCGCGATTATTTCACCAGAATTTGGACACTTAATACAAAGACCATCTAATCCAAAATGAAATTTAAAATAATTAAAATCACATGTATTACATAATGGTCCTGTATAACCTGTCGTACATCCAGCACATTTATCTTTGCAAGCAGTTTTTATTGGACACTTTTGGTATATTCCAGATAATGCCGATTGGGTCCACCATCCCTCATTTGCTATATATTGAGTTTCACAATAATTTTTTATATAAGGCCCTGGACAAATATATCTACTTTTATCACTAGGACATCTGACACATATATTGGTTTCTTCTAGTCTATAATAGCCAGCATCGCATAAACAGTCAGATATTGTATTTGACCCAGTTTCGTTTGCAGTTCCAGAGTATTTAGGACATGGGAGGCACTCCTGTAAATTACTTGCAGGTGCATATGTATTCTCTGGACAATTGATACAATTTCCAGATGTATCTTGGTAATAACCAAAATTACATCCAGAATGCATTGAACTACTTTGAGATTCAGTAGCTATAGATAACCAATTAATAAAAGCCAAAATTATATATATTTTAACACATTTAATTATCATAATTCTCTTAAAAAATCATCATTTAAAATGATTATGTAACAAGACTTCATTATTCTTAAATACTTTCTTAGGTCTATATATTACAATATGGTCCACGTAATATTTACATGCAAAAAAGGCGGTATAATATATATACTGAGACAATATATAAAATAGCGGGTTATTTTTTTATTTATATTTAATGAAATATTCTTATAATATTGTAATATATTTTATAAAAAAATAATCATTTTAAAACTATATTATATACGGAATTCTTAATTAAAATTCTTGAATAAAAGGATTACCCGCACTTTAGAATCTTCTAAATATTTCATTTTACACTTCAGGAAATATCAAATAAAGATTTAATATTTAAGAGTGTATTAATATTATATTGTATTACATACAAAGTATTGCTATTTATTGATTAGAGATATAAATATTGATCAATTCAAATGATCTTGTAGGAAAATATTATTAGGGGTTTCAAGCTATATATGGTTCTGAGGATTTATGGAGATTGTATTATTGTATCTTATTATATTGAGAAATCTTTTAATTATACTATAGAGATTTTTCATAACCAATTTCATATATCCTTTCACCATCTAATCTCTATAAGTATCCATCTTTACTATTATATTAATAGTTTATTGTAAATTTAAAGTTTCATATATAAAGAAAGTAAAAACAAAATTCAACTCCAAATTTTTCAAATATTACCATTTAAACTTTAAATTACTTGATGTTTTAATAAATATTTGAAAACCACTTTTTAATATAAATTCTAGATTTTCAATAAACTTATTATAACTTCTTTTTATATTATTATCTTCTATAAATTGCATATTATCTTTAGTATAAACCAATATTATTATTTTAAGGTTAATTTCCAAAGATTTTCTATTTGCCTGTAGAAATCTCAATTACTTTAATGCCTTATTGTATTTGTTATTAATTCTTTAATGAAAAGAACGTTTGTATATATTTACCTAGCCATAATATCTAGACAGTTTTAATATTCCAGATTTAAATTCAAATATTTCTTATTTATAGATAATTATATTTATTATTGTAGTACTCATTACTTTTTGGTTTAAATATTGGCTAGGGTTCATAATTTAAAAAATTATAATAATGTAAATCTTTTTAAAGTTGATATATTACATCTCATATCTCAGGTAAATAATATAAACCATTATAAATATGTACAAAAAAATCCTCTCGTATTATTAGTGATATTTGATATTCCAACAATCTTTTACAACCAAATATAACACCAAAAGTATCCAAAGAATATCAATACAATACTGGACGTATATATTGGTTAAAACTTTAATATATTTTTTTTTCCCAATAATTAAAGTAATGGCTTATTAAATAAAAAAAAAAGAAATTAATTTTGATTAATATTCATATATATTATTAATCTCTTTTATTCGGATTCTTTTGATAATAGATCCTAACTCTTTTTTTGTCTCATTTCAAGACTACTTCTCTATAAATCTATTTCGAATATTATAATTTTAATATTCCTTATAAATGAAGTAATTAGGATCTATTAAATTGGAATTTTTATTTAATTTCCAATTTCTATTAGATTTAATAATTTTTTTTTTTCCTATATCAATTGAATCTTAATAAATATTTTTCTTATGTGGGTAAAAATACTAATATGCATGTTTTACAGTAAAAATGGAAAATTGTAAAAAAATAAAAATTAGAACAGCATACAGCCTTTATCTAGTACTGATAACTTTAATTATTATATTATGGGATGTTTGTGCATCAAAGCCATTATATAGTAAATATAGTAAATCAAATTCAGAATTAAATAACAGTAAGCCTCAAATAATAGAGTCTGTACCTATTCAAGAAATAAATCCTTATAATGAAGAGGTATGTATCTAATATCCATTTATAATAATAAAATTAGAAATATTCATTATCTTTTTTTTTTTTTTTTCTTATACTAAAGGTTTTAAATGATACAATAGAGGAATTAACAGATATATCAAATGATGTAGAAACAAAACTTGAGGAACTCAAACAAAGGGAAGCTATGTAAGTAAAATATTAATTTTAAGATTATGAAAATTTAAAATTTAAATAAAAATTCCTGTAGAATGAATATTGATAAAAGAAATATTGGTATCTTTGCAAGTATTACAATGATAGCTTTAATTATACTATTCTATTTAGGAGTAGCTCATATGGAAGATGCATTAAAAGATACCAGTATACTTCATGGAGATGATATTGGATCACCCCAAAGCTTGTTATATGATCCACGTTGGTAAATAATAATTTGATTTGATAATATTTTATTTTTAAAATAGAAAAAAAAAGCAGCATATCGGGTTATATTATTAATTAACTTGAATATAAGCTTTGGGAACCCCCCAATGTAAAGATAATAAGCTGGTTACTTTACTAGCAACATTACCTTGAATAACTACTCCGATATTATTAGGGGCAGAATAACCTTTTATTTGAGTTGCACTTGCAGAACAAGCAAATTTCTTTTGACAAATATCTGCTACTAGTGAAGGATCTAAATTAAAGTGAGTAATATAAGGACTAATTATTGTCGTATATTTTTTTCCTCCTTGTCTTGATTCTACTGATATAATAATAGATCTACAAATCCCTTTAAATATTAAAGGACTTTCATTATATTGTTTTTTATTTTGAATATTATTTGTCTTAATATAATGGAATGTATTAAGAAATTTAAAAAAATCTTTAAATATAGAAGCTAATGAAATAATATCTGCATTAATATCTGATTTATAAATAATTGAAAGTAAATTATCAAGTTTGACATGAGACAATTTATGATTATTTTCTTCAACTGGATTTTTAACTTTCAAATTATTTAAATCAATATAAATTTCAAGGATTTTTTTAATTTGTTTAGATGAATAGAAAGTCTGTAATTTTTCACCTTTTGATGTTTTAATCATAAAGACCTCTCCAGATATAAGAGGTTGAATATTTGAACTGATTATTTCAAACTTTGATTGAACAAAATCAAATATACCTTGAATAGATGATAATGGTTGATACATTGTAATAATTTCCATACTATTGGGGGGTAAATTAATATCATTAGATTTATTTTTATCTTTATTTGTATCTTTACAATTATTAAATAATTGAATATTGTATAAATCTTTTGATAATAATTTTTGATTATATAAAATATCATCATATAATGATTTATTCTTTATATATATATCATCAATAATATTTTTATTAATTGATATAATTGTTTTATTATTTCGTCCTTGTTTTAATATAAAAAATCCAAGTTTTTGATAATATATAAAAAACTTAGATATTTTTCCATGGGATGTTAATTTAATATTTAATTGTTTTTGGCTAGATTTATTATATAGACGATTTATTTTATCCCAAACAGCAGATATTTCAAGTGGAAGTTGATTTAATTCTATTAATGTTAAAATTTTGATTAGAAGGAGTTCGCTAATAATATCCCAAAAAGAATAATAATCTTTAATAGACTGTAGTGATACTGACAAATCATTATTTAAAATTGGTAATATATATTCAGATAAGTTATTATTCTGATTAATTTGAATATTTTGGAATTGTTCAATACTAATATATAAATTTTCTGAAGTTTTAGATTCACTTTTAGAATCAATAAATTTTGAATAAATTTCAATATTTGGATTTTGCATTTCATTATTAAATTTTTTAAGATTATTAGTAGACTCATTAATCATATATTTAATTTCTTTTAATTTATTTTCATTTATACTTTCATTTCCATGTTCATTTACACTTTCTACTATTTGATCTGTTTCTGTTATTAATTTGAATTCAAAACCTCCTTCTTTAGATAAATTATCTTTAATATGATGAATAATTTTTAAAACCTTTCCCTTCTTAAATTTAGAATTCACTAAATCTATCCAATCTACTAATGAAATACCTAGAGCAATTGGTTTTTTATCAAATTCACATCTAACACTCCATAATTGACCTTTATTAATTGTTTCTAAGTTAATTGATTTTTGTACTATAATTCCACAAATCATTAGATCTGCACCATTGAAAATAAATTGGCTAATACAAGTTGGAATAATTACTTCTGGAATTTTTATATAATCACCATATATCCACAATAGTTGTAAAGAAGGTATAATTAAATTATTACCTATATCAAATAGCCATGGTAAATTTGTAGGTAAATGTGGTAAATCTATTTCAATTTTAGATATTTCATTGGAAATATGCAAATTAATTTCTTTATTTTCAATTATCTCACTTAAGTTATTTTCTCCAGGTTTATTAAGATAATTAAGTTTTGAATATAGAATACTTTTAAAATTCTCCTTAGTTATCTCAATTTTATATAAAATGGCTTTGCTTCCATCAGGTTGTTCAAATTTACATTGTAATAATTTCATCTCATTCTTTTTTCTTCTACCTAGAATCCAATCTGCATCATATGTTGAAATTCCAAATTGTTTAATAATCTTATCCTTTATCTGAATTATTAATTTACGCCCTAATGTAGATTCATTCCCTTTATATAAAACTTTTTTACGAAACATTTCAAAAATAGTAAAGTATTTAGGATTTGTCAGAACCTGGTCATTATAATAAACTAGAATAAACCCTAAAAAGTATTTTTAAAAGTTAAAAGGCGGTTACTATATTAACTTTTAATTTTATAGCGCTTTTATTTACATGTTGTATTATAAGTTTTCTTACTGGGATTTTTAGAGTTTAAATATTTATTTAGAATATAAACTATAAAAATAAAACTATAATAGACTGAAACAAGTTTATTAATAAATATATTGGGAATTTATTCTTTTGTTCTTTACTTTTATTTTTAAGCTTCATATAACTGAATGGAAAATATAAAATGGATTCCTTAAACCCAGAATTAACAGTCGATATTGTTAAAAATCATATCGGAAAATGGATAAGAATCCAAAAAACCATAGGCAATTCAGAATTTTGTAATCTATCAACTTGGTCAAAATCTCAGATTCCTTCTAATATAACTTCATCTTTTAATAATACTAAAGAAATATTAACAGAACCATATAACAATGTATCAAATACCTTATATGTAGGATTAATGGGATGTACAAGTTGTAATCCTCCAAGTGGAACTTTAGAAGTATTAGATAACTTTAAAATGGATGCATTTTGTTTAATTGGTATATGGAGATGTGATTGGAATATTACTAAATGTTTATTTGTTACAGATGCTGAATTTATTACAGAAATAAATTTTGGAGAAAAAATATATATGATTAAAAAAGTCAAATTTATATCATTAGAAGGAAACAATATTGAATATTTAAATAAAGATATATTAAATTTATGTATTAATAATTCACAATTATCATCTATTTCTACTGCAGAAACAATGATTCAATCTATTTTTAATAAAGGAGGATTTTATTTTAGTACAAATTCTTCCTGGGATATATCTCGTAATATGAGATCTTCTATAATACAAGGTAGTTTTAATGATTTACCAGACGATAGATTTACATGGAATTATAATTTATTATTGCCAATAATTGAAGGTGGTCAAAATACTTCTAAATGGGCTTGTCCAATTATCTGTGGATTTGTAGAATATTCGAAACTAGATCTTAACTTAAATATTAAGAATAATATTATGAATAAAGAAATATTTGAGGAAATTATTAAAGAAAAAGACGATAATAATAATTCAAAATTAAAATATTCACAAAAGGAAATAGAAAGTATAGAACTTGTTTTGATTTCAAGAAAAGATTTTAGACGTCATGGAGTTAGATATCTTAGTAGAGGAGCTAATTTAAAAGGTAATGTTTCAAATTCAGTAGAAACAGAACAATTATTAATTATTAGAGGATCTAATTCAATTAAAATTTATAGTTATATACAATATAGAGGTTCAATTCCTTTATTATGGCAACAACTTCCAAATTTATGTAAAACTCCTCCAGTAAATCTTCATAAAGATTCTAATAAACATAAAATTGCAATTACAAATCATTTCAAAGATTTATGTAATAAATATTGTTTAGATTTAAAAACTATTAATAATTATGGATTATATAATAATATAAAAGTTGAAAATAATTCTCAGAAAAGTTCTTCAGAATCTAAAACTGGTATAATAATAGTAACCAACTTAATAGATCATAAACATCATGAGCTAATTTTAGGAAATGAATTTAAAAAGTATTTAGAAAATATTAATAATGAATATGAAAATTCTAATATAAAAAGTGAAGATTCTATACAAAAAAGTAAAAATCTTACCCAACAAAATAAAAATTCTAGTGAATTATCAGAGATAAATAAATCTAATTTTAATATAAAATTTTGTTGGTTTGATTTTCATAAGGAATGTCCAAATATGAAATGGGAAAATCTTCAATATTTAATAGAAAAACTTATAAAATTAGGTTTAGATGATATTTGGTGTACATCAATTTTAATTGAAGGTAATAAATTAAAAAATGAACCTATATTCTCAATAATACAAGGTCATAATCAAAATAATCAATTAAAAGTTACTATTAATTCTATTCAAAATGGAATTTGTAGGACTAATTGTATAGATTGTTTAGATAGGACTAATGTTGTTCAATCTGTAATTGGAAGACGAATTTTATTAAAATTAATAAAATCTCTATTTTATTCAAATGTTGGAGATAATATTAATATAAATTTAATAAAATCCCCCTTTGAATTAATTCCTGGAACTTCATCTAATGAACAATCCTTTAGAAATATATGGAGTAATAATGCTGATGCTTTAAGTAAATTATATAGTGGAACTCCAGCTCAAAAAACTGATTTTACAAGATTTGGGAAACGTACAAAATTTGGAATATTTAAAGATACAACTTATTCTATTAGAAGATTTATAATTAATAGTTTTACAGATGGTTATATTCAAGATTCACTTTATGTATTTACTAGTATATGCAGTCATCCAAATAGTAATTTATTAGTAAAAACACCTTTATATAATAAACTTCAACTAAATAAATTAAAAATTCTTAATTTTCCTATATTAGTGGCTATTATACAATATATTATTATTTTAAGTATACTTTTTTTCTTACCTTATGTTAAAAATTCCATAAATATTATTTATCATCTTTGTGGGAATATTTCATGCTTTTTTACTATTGGTAATATTTTAAAAATAATTCATATTATAAGCTATTTATTTGAACAAGAAAACTTCAAAATATATATTCAATCTAATTGGTTAGAAATATTAAATTCTCTATTACCATCAAATAAATGTATATTATATCCATTATCTGGTTTTTTCATTATTTTATCTATTATATTATTAGGATTTATTTATTTTATTAAAATTAAAGCTTCCAGTATTGCAACTAGACCTATTTTAGATGAAACATATATTGATGATTGGGAATATTCAGATAATGAATCAAATATAGATAATAAATAAAATAAAAATAATTTTTTATTACTTTCTATATTATTAATTATTCAATATATATTTTTAATTTATCAATTTCACGCCTCTTTTTTTCTTTAATTTGAAATTTATAAAAATTATCTACAGTTTTATTTTTTTCTTCTCTATTATATTTTCTCTTATTAATTACCTTTAAATTCCCAAATACACCAATATTGGATATATCTGGTTTGAATGAATGTACAATTGTTCCATCTATTCCTTTTGTTACTTTACCAGTAACTTTTACAAATCCATCAGTATCAGGTACCATCGAATTATTTTTTATATTTTCTTCTTCTATTTGTTTTTCTAAATCATATTTCGTCATATAGGTATTCACATCTTTTTCAAGAATAATTGGGTTACTTCTTAACTTAATAATATTGGTTATTTTTTTCTTTATATTATTTTTATTATTTTCAGAAAGTGATAAAAGATCATTATAATCTAGATATAATATATTTCCAAATTTGTTTATTATTAAATCATTTTCAATATTTTCTATAGATTTATCACAATTATATATTATATATGATAATGTATTATATATATTTTTATTACTTTGTTTCACTATTTCATTTATTACAATCTTTAGATAATTAAAAAAAAAAAAAAGAATTAGTATAAATTTATTTAAGAATATATATTAAAATCTAAAACTTACCTTTTCAATCTTTCCATATTTACTAAATAAGACGTTTAAATCATTATGTTTTATATATTTAGGTATATAAAAAAGGAACAAAACCCTTGATATAGGAATTTTTTTATTAATATCTTTATATGTACCTTGAGATTTTTTTAATCTTCCTAATATCTAAAAATAATTAAGGTATCCAAATAATATTAGGATTTATAATAATTTAAGTTAATAACCTTATTAAAATACCTCTATAAATATAGGAGAATCTTTAATTGGAATAAAAAATCTTATAAAATTAATTTCATTTAGATCCCTCATCTTTTTTCTCTTTTACTAGATATCTTATATTATATATATATTAAAAAGTATAATAATTAGCTACTTTTTCTTTTTATAATTTAGGTTAATTTTCTTAATGAGTACAAATTGGCGCTAAAAAAAAATATAATAATATATTTGCGGGAAATATAAACTCTATGTATCTATTAAATTAAACTTTTTTTTTTTTTTTTTTATCATTTCATTTATTTTTTTATTAATGGATGATAATGTTCTAATTGAAAATGATAATATATGCTTACGTGGAAACTATAATTATAATAAAAAATTAAAAAATTTGCTAGTAAATAGTCTAATAGCCGGATTTATAGGAAGACTCATTTCTCATCCACTAGATACATTAAAAACACGAAAACAATCAAATTTATATAAATATAAATTGGGATATAATCAAAATAAACAATATAAAAACTTATATAGTGGATTGACTATAAGTTTACTTGGTGGAATCCCTGCTACTGCATTGTATTTTTGTTCTTATGAATATTTCAAAAATAAATTACACACATATACTAATCATAATATTACAAATTTCTGCTCAGGATTTTTAGCTGAAGTTTTTAGTAGTATCTTATGGGTTCCTATTGATGTAATTAGAGAACGTTTACAAATAAAAAATATTACCTTACAATCAAATATTATAACAAATAATATAAATAATAAATATAGACTTATAAATATAATGTCTAATTTATATAAAGGATATTTTCCAACTATAATATCATTTGGATCATTTTCTGCACTTTATTTCTTATTTTATGGTATACTTAAAAAGTATATTAATGATGAGAATATATATAAAGTGGGTATTATTAGTACTATATCTGGTAAGTTAATTATATATATAAATCATAATTTATTTTAAGTAATTATCATTTTTATTAGGTTTTGGTGCTTCTGGTATTACAGCTCCACTTGATTTGATTAAAGTTAGATTACAAATAGATAATAAAGATATACCATTATATGATTATAAAAATATGAAAGAAGGAATTTATAAAATAATTAAGAAAAGTGGTTTTCAAAGTATTTTCAGTGGAGCATTATATAGAATGATTTTTCATGCTCAAATGACTTCTATTACTATTATTTTAATCCAATTCCTACAAAGATATCAAAATATAAAAGGTTTAGAAATTTAAAGTTTGATTATACTCTTAAACACACCTAACACACATGAGGCGCCAGAAAACCCGCTAAATAATAATTTAAAAAAAAAAAATAAAAGGTATATTTTATTATATATACCTCAATTATGAGATATGATGTAGAATTAATATATGAAGTAGTAAAGTATCATTTTGGTGAATTAGTAGCTATAGTATCTAAGATTTTACTTTTAAATGGCCCCTTACCTATACATCAATTATATTATTTAACATTACGTAATGAGACCTATAAAAAAAATTTTAATTATTATATTTCAAAAAATAATTTTTTACTTATTCGTAATGCTATAATATTATTGATACATTATGGATGTATAGATATTATTGAGAATGAGGAAAAATCATTGTTACAGGAGGATATAGAAAATAATATAAATATGATTGATAATAATAAAATCATATTATATAAAATTAATTTAGATATTATATTATCTCGTATTAGATATCCTTTATATTTAATGCATATTAAAAAAATTCTTGGAAATGAAGAAAGTCTTATTTTAAGTGAAATAATGAAATATGGAAAAATATCAAGTAATGTCCTAATAGAGGAATTATCAGAAATTATAGAAGATATATATAAACATTTATTTAATTTAATTAATTATGATTTTATTAAGATAATAAATAATTCTGATAATAATAAAAATAAAGAGACAATTTTGAATAATGAAATACATAATGTTGTAATTAATCAATCATATTCAACTATTAATATATCTAATAATTCATTATCATATGGTGATTTATTATTTGGAGATGGTGATTCTTATGATCATAATATTTCTAATTTTAATTTAATAAAAGATAATATTCAAAATAATATAGAAAATATAAATAATACAGAAATTAGAAAAGATGAAGATAATGATTCAAAAATAAAACTATTATTAAATAAAATAATAACAATTAATATTGAAGGTATAGATAATTCTATATATAGTGAAATTATGGAAGAGACAATTAAGAGCCGTTATAATAATAATATTGCTGCTATTATTATTCGTGTAATGTCTGAAAGAAAATATATTAAATTATTAAGAAATGAAGATATATGGACTATAGATGAATTATTATCTAGTATATTTGAATGGTTAGAACATCATAATAATATAAAAGATGAATTTGATTGTAAGGATAAAATAAAATCTACAATTATACGTGTTTTAGATATATTAGTTAAACATACAGATGAATTTATTCAATATAATTTTAATTCTATGGGGGCTACATATAAATTAAATATTTATAAAATAAAGATGATTATTAAATATAAGATAATATTAGAATTTATAACTTTTCGTTTAGGAAGATTTGGTGCAAGGATTTGGAGTATGATGTGTAATCCACATATATTAAAGGATGAAAGTAAACAAGTACCAAATATAAATGAAACTATAATATCTAATATAAACACAGTAATGGAGTTAAATTCTAAAGATGAAAATAATAATATAGCTTTATTAACAGGAGATATTAAAGGAAGAATATATTGGGATGATAATGTTCTTGCTGAAAAATGTTTATTACCTAATAATATTACAAGATCATTATTATATTCTTTAAGTAATGAGAAATTTATTAGAGTTCACCATTCAGATACTATTACAATAAATAATTTTAGTGAAGATAATAATAATAATAATACAAATACAAATAAATTATCTAATAATATTTCTTTAACAATATCTCAATCTACAATAAATAAACATGGTCTTGCATATAGTACAAGTATACAATCTACAATTAATGAAATAATATACAAAATATTAAAAATAATGTTAAATTTATTTTTACGTTGCAATTCTCAAAATTTTAAAATTACTAAATTAGAAACTAGATCTAAACAATTGAATCAATTAGAAGTTGAATATTTAAGACAATTACATTCTGGTTTAAAAATTTTATATAATAGTATTATATTAACTGATAAATTACTTTTGATATTAAAAAATTGAAGATTAACATTAATTTCAACTATAATTTATTATTTATATATAATTAAGGAAACTAATTCAGATTTAGATATATATTTGGTAATATTTCTTTAATATTAGAAATAAGATAATAAAATCATTGTTATAAGTTAAATATATATTTTAGATTCATAATATTTATATTTATCTTATAATTTATTTTAACTAGTATTAATTACTACTGATATCAGGTATCTAAATTAAATTGGTGTCATAATACGGTATCGAATAACATTTACTATATTAAAAATAAAAATAAGTTTTCTTTATAATAATAATAATTTAATAATTATTATAATTAATATTCTTATTATTATTATTACTTTTTCTTCTTAAATAGAATAATCCATATTATAAATAAATTTATTGTATTATTAGATTATCTGAAAATTCTATTAGTTAATAGTAATATTATGTCACGTGATTCTAAATATTATTTTTAAGATAATAATATTTATATCAATTATATTATTACAAAATAAGAGTTTTATATTTAACTATTATTTTGTATCTAATATCTAATTATTTAAATTCTAATATAAACCGCATATATTATTCTAATATTGTCACATAAAACTAAACTATAAAAAGAAAATAATCAATTTGAAATATGAAATATGAATAATCAACCAATAATTAAAGAACAATGGTTATGGAGAAAGTGTATTCCATTTTTATATGATTTCTTAATGATAACACCATTAAAATGGCCAACATTAACAATTGATATACCTGAAATTACATTTAGTATAGATGAATCTTATAATAATAATAATAATATAGAATCTTCTAATACATCAATTATATATCCTATTATATATGGAACATATTCAGCAGGAGCAAATAATGAAGGAAAAACAGAAAGTATTCATATATCATCTGTTGAATTACCTCATCCAGATGTTGATTTATTACAAGATAATAATACTAAAACAAATGAAATAAAATATTCAAATCCTGATATAATACCAATATATGAAATATCAGTACCAAAAGAAGCAATTAGAATTCAATCAAAAGTTAATAAATTTAATGGAACTTTTGATAATGAATACATATGTATAGCTACAAAACTTATGAATGGTTCTATATATATATATAAATGTTATATTGATTTAATTAAATCTAAAACTATGGAAAATAAGAAAAATGAAAATATAATTACTAATAAATTATCTAATAAAATTAATGATAATGATAATGATAATAATAATAATCATCATCATACATCTTTAATTCCAGATATTATATTTTCTGATCATTCTTATACTGGTTATGGATTACAATGGGGTGTAACGAATTCTTCATGGTTATTATCTGGTAATGAAGATTCTTCTATATTTATTTATGATATTGCAAATAATAATAATTCCATTATTTCATGTAATAATAATTTAAATCAATATAGTATTAATGATGTACAATGGTTAAATCCAATCCTTGCACCAACATTATTTTTATCTGCTAATCATAATGGTTATTTAACATTATATGATACAAGAATTTCAAATTTAGATAATTCAGAAACATATATTTCGAAATATTCTCAGGTATGTAATAAATGGAAAATCTCAGATCTTCCATGTATGTCCTTATCAGTCAATCCTAGTATTTCACATCTTATTGCAATTGGATCTTATGATAAGAATATTTATACAATTGATCTAAGACATATATCTAATAATAAAAATTGTAGTTCAATAAATCATCAAGGAATATTAAATACTTTAACATTTCATGATGATATTGTTCATAGAGTAGAATGGCATCCTGATGGAAATAGTTTATTATTATCTGCTAGTCTTGATAGAAAAATTTGTATTTGGGATATAACTAAACAAAGTAATTTACCAATTTGGGAACAATTAGATAATAATGGAATAAATAATAAATCATCTGATAAAATTTCATCTACACTTAGACATATTATAGGAGGTATTAGAACACTTCCTAATAAAAATGAGAAACAATATGGACCATCTGAACTTTTAGGAATTCATTCTGGTCATTCTGGTATTGTTACAGATTGTCATTGGTTATATAGCCCTAATAATACTACTTGGACTGTTGCAAGTACAGATATATTAAATAGTTTACATATATGGAGTTTTAATGAATCAGCTTTTACTTCTGAAAATGATCTTATTGAATTATTATATTTACAACAAGAATGTAAAATTACAAATAATAATAATGAATTATTTAATACTTTAGAATCTTTCCAAGAATTAATTAATAAATAATATTAAATATTTTTATATAAAAAAAAAGTTAATTAAATCTTCTAAATATAATAATTAAATTCTTAATTTAAGATTATATATATATATATACACATACTATTAGTGCTAATATTTTTTTTATTTACCTCTTTGTATAGGTCCACAACATTTTTTGTATTTCCTACCTGAATTACATAATGGACATTTCTTATTAGAATATCTAGAAAATGCGTATAATTCATTATCACTATATAAGATATCAGATTCAAAATTATTAATTTCATTATTTTGATGATTGAGTAATTGTCCTTCAATTTGTTCAATATTTAGATCTCCCATCATTCTTTGAAATCCTATATATAGGTTAATATTCAAATTAATTGTTTTTTTTTATATATTGTTATAAAGAATAGAAATTATAAAAAGTTAATCAAGTATAGAAAGTTTTTATTAATAAATTAGTTCATTAATATTAATATAATATATTTGGCTTACCGGGATTTAATATATAATATGGACTTATATTGATTGTACTATTAGTTGATGTATTTAAAAAAATTCCAATAATTAATAGAATTATTATTCCACTATAATATTAATATAAATAATAAGAATTTGTAATATATTAGTTAGGAACTTATAAAAATGTGATATTTCAAAATACTAAACTTACGGTAAACCAAAAGAAAATCCAGCAATTATCAAAAAAAAAAAATAAGTAATATATGGTGATGTATCTTTGTTTATTACACTTTTTAAGAAAATATTTAAAAATTCCATCTTTAAAAAGATAAAAACGAAATATTTTTTTTTTAAAAAAAAAAGAAAAAAGGCGGTAAAAAACCTCCATTAGGATATAATGATTATTTGTATCTTTAAATTATAATTATATAATAAAAAGAAATATTAGTTAATAATACCTACATAATAATAATTAAATAGAGAAAAAATTAAGAATATTAAAATATTATGAAATAAGCCCTTATTTAAATTATTAATCTAGAGTTAAAATGTCCCAAAGAAAATATCATGAAATTAATGCGGGAGGGGGCAAGACTACAATGCAAATTTGAATTTTACGAGTTTTGCGGTTTAGCATGTATTACCTCTCGAGATATAATTAGTGTATAACAATATAAGAGCATCTGAAGAAAACTAAGTAGCGATAGGATGCAAACATTATAGGTACAGAGGGTTGGTTTCATAATTAAGCATTAATATTATCGTAATACTTGTATATGTTATCATGGCAAAAGAAAGTACTGATTGCTACACTTCATACTCAGATATTTTGCATCCCATTCTTTTGGAACAATCTAAACAAGCAGAAGTATTGGATTCTCTTTGGATAATATCAAAAGATTCATCTATTAATGATAGTAATAATGGAACTTCAATATCTTTAATGGATACAAGCTCAACTAATATTGATAATATGAGTAATACAATAGCAATGAATGGGTTCGATATTAATCTTATAGGGAATAATACATTAGATATTGACCAAATTAATATGTTTTATGATGCTTCTAAATTTATGTTTCCTTTATCAGAATTAGATTCTGAGAACAAAATATTAAATGATTCAACTTGTGAATCTAATATAGGAGGATCAATTGGATCTTTGTTGACAACTCAGTCATCTACGTGTTGGACTTTAATGGATCAGCAAGGATCATTAATAGATTCAAACTCTAATGATTTGAATCTAATTCAATATTGCATTTTTAACAAGAATAATAATGAATTTACAGCGGATGATGATGATAATATACTTGATTCATTGAGCCATGTTTTAAGTAAATCATGTTTAGAAGAGGATGATATAGGTAATTCACATAAAATTGAACATGGAGTAAACTCAATACCAAATCAATCATTAATAAATTTTAATAATAGCCAACTTAGTAATCAAAGTCAACTAGGTAATCAACAAAGTCAAATAGGTAGTCAACAAAATCAACTAAATAATCAATTTTATACTTTAGGATTACGTGTGATGACAAGGAATGATATAACAAATAAAAGTATAGTTTCTTGTTATCAATTAAATACTCATGATGTTATAAATTTATGTTCACCTTTTGGTACAATAATAGGGACACAAGTTACAGATGATATTGGTTATGCAACATATGATTCATGTAATTCACTATATAGAGCCTTAAATGTATTACAAAATTTACCACTATCATCAAATGGGGATTTTCTTCATGTATTTATTCATCAAGTATCAAATATATTAATAGGTGGTCTAGATAGACCACATAATATTGGAAATACTCCTTGGGGCTGTGATATAACTCAAAATATTCATTCATCTATGAGTGGAACAGCTTCAAATACTCCAAGTAGTATTAGTGCTGCTTCTTCTGCTTGGTCAAATTATGAGAATTCCAATTGTAATAATAATAATGAATCTAATATATGGAATTCTTGGATATTATTAAATAGGTTATCTGATGGGCATTCTACATGTGGAAATATTTGTATAAATTCAGGCATTACAAATGAAAATGCAACTTCAAACACTACTTTATTAACTCCAATATCCCCCTCTTTATCATCTCAGAATAAAAATATATCTATTTTATTAATTGATCCAAAAGAAGATTCTAATAATAATAATAATAATGCTATTGGTTCTGATAATAATTTAACAAGAACTATCTCTTCTAACAACTCAAAATTCAAATCAAATAATGTTTCACTTAATTGTATAACTTCTTCATCTTGTAATAATACTATAGAAAATGTACCATCTTCATTAATAAAGAAATATACAGCTAGATATGAGATCCAGATACCACCTGATAATCAATTTCAAATAGCTAGAAGAATCATTGGAACAAGAGGTGTAAATATGAAACGGATATTTAAATTAACTCAATCTAAGCTCAGATTAAGGGGAAGAGGATCTGGGTATCTTGAAGGATATAATAAACAAGAAGCTGATGAACCATTACATCTTTGTATTTCATCAACAAATTATGAGCAATATATGAGTGCTAGAAAACTAGTTGAAAAACTTTTACTTAAGATTTACCAAGAATATGATGAATTCCTTATTTTAGGTGGAGAGTCTAATGGAAATTCGAAAAATAATACAGGTGTCAAACCAATGAACCTTCAACTTAAGTTTAAGGAAACTTTAAGAACTAAGCAACAATCAAATAATGATAGATGGATAAATTAGTTAAGAACATAATCATTTTGATCCAAAGAATTAATTACAAAGAGATAATCATGACCATTAATCTAATATATTTTTTTTGATGGAAATCAATTATTCATTAAATATAATGAAATTATATCCAGTAAGTTAATTACTAGATTTATAGAAATATAAAGGTCTATTAAGCAAAAATATCCAACCAAAATATTGAAATTTATCAAATAATACAGAATACATATCAAAATATTGTAAATTTATCAATCTTAATGCTAATAATATAGAAATAATAATGCAGATTTGAAATCAAACTTAACAAATGACTTATGGATTAAAGTTTTTTTTTTGAAAAAAAAAATCATTAAAATATGAATATATGAGAATATATAAATAAGCAATATAATTTATATATAAATATATGGAAGTAAATTTAACTATATTTAGTTATTATTTTGATCAGTTCAAATTGAATAAATCTTTAATTTTTTAGATATTCCAAAATTGTATTGTACATTTATTATAACCTATCCTAGTACATTGGAAATTATTCTATTTAATATTTAGATTAATATTGATATTTATATGGTTACATTTAATATTGTAACTTTTAGATAACTTAATAATATCACATTATAAGATATATTTAAAGTTAAAGTTAAAGTTAAAGTTAAAGTTAAAGTTAAAATAATAAACTTGATTATCAATTCAAAATTTTAATTTTGGAAAAGAAATTTAAGATCTTCAGTATTAAGCTTTTGTAAAGCCTGATTAGATGCACCTACTGTTCCATCAAATACCAGCTGTTTCTTTTCTTGAAGTTGAACCATTCTTTCTTCAATAGTATCTTTAATTATAAAGCGAATTGCAGTGACAGGCTTTGTCTGACCAATACGATGGGCTCTTTGAAATGCTTGTAATTCAACTGCTGGGTTCCACCAAGGATCCAATAGAAATACATAATTTGCTACTTGTAAATTTAGACCCTCACCACCAGCCTTTAAACTAATTAAAAGAAGTTTTAAGTCTGGAAATTTATTAAATGAATACAATATACTATTTCTTTGTATCATTGTCATAGAACCTGCCAAAAGTGCACAATCAATATTGGATTTTTTCAATTTATACATAACTAAATCAAGCATATTTGTAAATTGTGAGAAGATTATTCCTTTTGCATCAGGATCACTTAATATCATTTGATTGATCTCATCTAATAGAGCATTTATTTTTGTAGAGCTTTCAAAGCCTTCTGATTTGATTTGTCGTATAATATTTTTATTACGAACATGTTCAAAAATGTATGAATCATTTTTTAATAAATTGTCATCAAATTTCTGTTTTTCAATTTCATTTAATCCCATATTATTTTCATCTTTTAAGATACCCATTTCTTTAGCTAATTGACGACGTTCAAGTTGTCTTTCTATCTCTTCTTCTTGTTCATCATCTTTTAAAGAATCATTATTATCATAATATTGACCTAATTCAAATGTCTTTTTATTATTATGAATCCTTAAGTCAACTGTTAAAGGTGCATAACAACATGGACATCCTAAAACACCCATAGTCTCAGTACCATCTTCTAATTCTTTTGGAATTTCAACTTGTGGAGCTTGATTCATATAATCAATAAGACAATCACGATGAAAACTATGATAACATTTACCAATTACCCTATCTGAATTTAAAACATTATCCATACATATGTAGCATAAATCCTCATCAGTTGCAGCACGACTCTTTGATGGAATTAAATTTATAGACTTTTTATTTTTCGAGATATCTAAATTAGAATCTTCTTTAATATTATCCTCATTATTAATTTCTTCAGTTACTGGTGGTCTAAGTTGCCCATATACAATAAGGTATGGATGATCAGCAGCTTGTCTTAATCTACTAATTAAATCAAATACATGAGCATAATTATGTAGAATTGTACCTTCTTGTACATATGTATCAAACTGAATTTTAGAACATTGATATAATGATGTATAAAAATCTTTCTCTGGAAGTGATAAATTATCATAACGAATCCTAACATTTAGTGGTGGTAATTTAATATCTTCTTGTCTCTGAACTTTAGTCCTTCTTAAGAGTACAACATCTAAAATTTCATCTTTTAAACGTTTTAATGCCTTCCTTCCTTCTCCAGAAAATCCATAACGTTTAATAGGATTTATAATCATCTTATTAAAATAAGAATAATGGCTTGAACGAGCATGATTGCAATTTGGGCAAAATTTCATATGCATTACATAATTTAATTCTCTACAATTACAATTTCTTTTTTGACAAAAATAATATGCATATGGACTATATCCAATAAATCTAACTAAAGAATACAATTCACCAACACGATTTTGTAAAGGTGTACCAGTTAAACACCATTTTGTTCCAAAACTTTGTAATGCAAATATTGCCTTTGCAGTAGATGTAGTCCTTGCTTTTATTCTATGGGCTTCATCTAAAATAATTCTCCCCCATACTTTTCGAAATATTGGAGAATTATGTCTTAATGATGCCAAAATAGAAACTTCATCATCATCATTATTATTATTATCACTATCATCTCCATTTAATATTTCCTGAATATCTATATTTTCATCACAACTTGAACTATAGTCATTACTACTCACATTTCTTAATTTTATTTTAGATGAATTTCTATTTTTAATTTTTCTTGATTTATAGCTATTATGATTATCTGAACTTTTTTTATCAAGAATAGTATCATCAGAATTAGTGTAATATGAACTTAATTCATTAAAATCAGATCCAGAGTCATCAAATGTATTATCCGAATCTAATTCTTTATATTCTATAAAAGTTTTATTTTTTTCTGTTAACTTTGCTAATCTTGGACTTCTCCTCTTAATAATATTTGATTTATTATTATTATTATTATTATTATTATTTGAATCTAAAATTTTATTTAATATATCTTCTACAAAAGAAATTAAATCTGCTTTTTTAGTTCTTGTAGATAATTCCAATAATTTTACTAAACTCTGTAATATAGACTCCTCTATTCCATATTTCTTTGAAAGCTCTAAAGTCTTTCCTTTTATATTATTTAAAAAATTCTGAATATTCTTAGCTGTATTCAATTTAAGTGGTAACTTAATATTACCCCAAGTTAGAAATTCTTTAATAATACTATCTTCAAATTGTTGTGATTTTATAACTTCAAGTCCATCATCAATCATATCTTCACATTTTTTATTTTTTTTAGTTGTTTTGAATTTATTATCATTAGTATCAAAATTTCTAGATTTTCTAACACGTTTCTTAAATATCTTCTTGATATTAGAACTTTCAGTTATAATTTCAGATGGATTATCTATTTCATCAGATACATCATTTACTTTTACTAAATTATTTACTAATTCCTTATTTGTTTCTTTTAAATCATATTTTCCTAATTCTGACTTTATATCTTTTGTTGAAACTTTTATCTTACTTCTTTTCTGAAACCACGGAATACCACTTGAAACTTCATCAAGCAAATTAGCTTTTGCTAAAATCTCTCTATATACGTTACTAATTGTTGGTAAATTTGATGCAATTGTTTCCATTTGTTTTGCTTTATCTATATTTGGATCAATACCAATCTTCAATGTTCTCATTGATTTTTCTAAACCTTCATTCTTTCTTTGAGTTAATGCTTGTTTTTCAGTTCTAATTGAATTTGGTCCACAAAAATATTTCAAGTGTAATTTTAAAGTTTGTTTTAAATAATTTCTATTACAATAAGGACACTTTATTTTAAATAAAGAAGAAATACGACGATATTCTGCTTCAAGAGTAGGATATGTTGTAATTACAACATTTGCCTCATCCAAATTAATATTACCATATGCTGATGATGTTGATGATCTTTTATTTCCATGATAAATATGAACTTTTAATACACCTGGCTTTGAAAATCTTTCAATTTCTTGTCTCCATTGTAGTACTGCTGCTACTGGTGCTATAACTAAATTTTGACCTGTTATTTCACAATTATATTCCTGATTTTTTTTAGTAACACCTCCATATATTTTATCTTTCAATTTAATATCTAAATTTGATTTATTAGCTACTGGAGGCCATGTATGTTCTAACATTAGTGCAATCATTTGAATTGTTTTACCCATTCCCATTTCATCAGCTAATATTCCGCCATTAGCCAGTGAATTAGGCATCTCTTGTTTACACATCCATGCAAGACCTTCCTTCTGAAATTTTAGAAGCTCAAAAATCATATTTACAGGTGATTCCCTAATTTCAACTATTTCTCGACGTACTAAATCATCACTATCTATTATTTCATGCTTCTCATCTATATCTTCAGATGTAGATAAAGTAATTATTGACTTCTTAATTTCCTCTGGTAAATCCATCCAACCATATATTATCTCATCAAATTTTTCATTTAATACATCTTCCATAGAATCATTGTTTAAATTTAATCCTATTATAGCACTTTTTAATATCCTTTGACTACATTTATCTTTGTGGTACCATCTATTTATTATCCCATATCTACCTCTACGGTCATATTCCGGAGCTCCAATACGATATGTTCCCTTCACTATATTTTTCCCACATACAACACATCTTGATATATTACTAGGTGAAACCATAATTATAAATAATTTTGCCAATATTCTTTCAAGTTGTTCTGAAGGTAGTTCTCCAAATGAATAAGAAGATATCCATTCTTTTATAATTGGATCCCAAAAAGCATCCTTTAATAAAACTATAGCCTTTGGCTTTATAGTATTTTCTAAGTCAGAATTTAACATTTAACTATGAGGTATTAAAATTCCTTTTTTCCTATATACCTGTCATTTTCTGACTGTACTACCTAATATTGCCAATTTAATCCATTCTTTATGGTAGGATGACTTTAATACGTCATTTTCTCCCCATACGCGCTAAAAAAAAACTCTGGTACTAAAGTAACTTAAATAGATTTATTAGGGTAATAGATATTAAAGATATTTATACTTAAAATAAATTAAAATTATATAAATCTAATATTATAGAAGTTATAGACAACTCCTTCCCATTCCTTTTTACAGAATATCTAGTATATTTCTTTTTTTCTTAAATAATTTACTATTACTAAATTTCAAATTAAAGTTGCATACCTTGATATGGAGTAAAAGATATTGAAGTAGATGTACCGTTAATATTATTATTTAATTGAGTATTATTATTATTATACTTAGATTTATTCTTAATAGGGAGGATACTTCTCATTTTCCCAATATTTTCACTTGATAATAATCCTAAACCAACAGATTCTCCTTCTACCATATATTCCTCTTCTGGTTCACCAAAAATCATTCTATTCATATTCTTAGAATATTTTGACATCTTAAACTTTTCCTTAATCTTTCTAATCCTTTTACCACCCCTACGAGATTTTGGTAATTCTTCAGGAACAGGTAAAGGTTTTTTTAAAGGAGGTGGTGGTGGCTCTTGAGATTTATTTAATATATTTATTATATAATCACGCCAATTCTTTCCATATTTACCATCTTTATTACTTTTAGCTAGATCTAATCTTGCACATAAACTACATTTAGAAGATAATAATCTAAGAGCTTTTTTTTTAAATAATTCAGGTACTCCTAATACTATATCACATTTTGAAAGATAACTTTGTTGTAACTCAATTCTTAATACACCTGTTGTATATAATCCATATTTACGACTTTTTCTATTATTTCCAAGTAACATTATATTTTGAGACGGCATTTCAGCCAAATTTCTTAATCCATTTGTACTACAAATAAGCATTGCAGCTAAATTAGGATTTACTAATGAAGATAAATTAGGTGCAATTTTATCCATTTCTAATTCAACAAATTTTAAAAGTTCACTTTTCTTTTTAAATAAAGAAAATGCATCATCTATTAAATTTTCAATATTTATGCAAGTATCATTTGAAATATTAGCATTTGTATTTGTACTAGCAGCAATAGAAATTGTCATAGCTATAGAATTTGGTAAAATATCATTAAATTGAACTTGTGTAATATCTGATACACGGATACATCTCTTTACTACTTCTAAATATTGAATTGGATTTATAATTATACTTGATAACTCGCCAAATTTAGGCCTATATAAATTAATAACATTTTTATGTAATACTTCAATTATTTCATCAATATTCCCAAGTGTATGTATTATATCCTCTATAACTCTATAATAATTATTTTCATCTTTTATATTTATACCATTATTAATAGTATTAAAAATTTTACTTAAATTTTTTTCTAGTTCATCCTTATCTTCTTGACTTTTTTGTATTTCTATATTATTAGTATTAGAATATTCTTGTTTAAGCTCAGCTAAATCTTGTAGAAATAAATCACTTAAAGTAGCCTAAATTAAATTATATATATATAATCCATAACCCATAAGTAGATATTTAAGATTATATTCTTGTAATTTTTAATACTTACCATGTATTAAAGATATTATTAAGAAATACCTTAAGAAATCTATTTAGTATTAATAAAATAGGTCTAAATATTTTTCCGCCTTAATAATATTAAAGGGTAAATAAAGGGTAAAAGGTAAAAGGTAAAAGGTAATAAATACTTTATATATTGAAATATTAAAAAATCTCAAATAATTAGACAAAATATATAAATAATTAGGTATTAAATTTTATTATATCTAGAACGTAATTTTTTATGTAAATACCATGTTTTACCTGAAAAGTGAGTTTTATCTTTAATATATGAAGTAGTATTAGAAATTATAATATAATTTTGATATAAATTAGAAGAATCTGATACAGTTGGATTAAAAACTCCATTTTCTAGACTTAAATTATCTATAACTTGGCCTTCATCTTCTTCATTTATAATAACAGAATCATATTGTAATGATTTAAATTCTATATTATTAGATTTAAGTATAGTATTAGACTTCTTATTTAAAGATAAAATATTAGAGATTATATTGAAATTATAATTAAAATTTTGAAATAAACAAAATAATCTACTTATACAAGATAATATTAATAATGTAAATGGAAGAAAAAATCCATGTGATAAAATCCTAGAGATATATTGTCCAGTTACTCCTATTTGCCAAATAATTCGTCTACTAATTCTTTTTAGATCTAGAATATTTGCATAGAATGAATTAGAATCTATTAAAATATAATCATTAAATGTAATGTTTAGTGCATCTTGAAAATATTTAACATTTTTCTTTGTATATAATAATCCATAAAAATAATCCAATCTACCATGCTGATTTTTAAACTTATATATAATACGATCCAGAAATAAAATTTCTTGATTTAATGTATGAATGCAAGTTAAAATTTTATCCCTGAGATTTTCATTCATTTTATAAGAATAAAGATTATAAGTTTATTTTCTTAACCATTTTTCCTAATTTATTTTTTGTTAACTAAAAAAATCTTAGACCTAAATTAGGTACCTATTTAATAACCGCTATTTATTATTTAATTATAGTAAATAAATTATAATTTTCTAAATAATATGTCTTGTTAGAAAAATAATCATAAATTATAATGGAAGATGAGAATAATGAAATTAAGAAAAAAATAGATCCAAATAAATGGGCAGAATCTTTTTTTTCAAAATGTAACAAAGAAGAAAATAAGGAAGAGAAAGTTTTAGTGAATTTTGATGAGGATCTTTTTCTTTCTATGGTTAAACCTTCTGGATTTTATAAAATTCCAATATTTTATAAATATACAAGAAGTGATGATATTGATAAGAAGTGGAAAGATCTAAGAGGTATTTTAACAAGAGATTATATAAAGAAGAGTAAATTGGCTCAAAGGCAAGGGAAAAAGAAACTTATAAATTCCTTAAAAGGAAATTAATAAATTACACTTTTTTTGGATTTATTGACTTTTACTAGCTTATATATCTTGTATTATAAATATTATAAATACTATTTTTTAAATTAGATTTCTTTTTTCTTTCTTTTCCTAGGTTAATAACTCTTAAATATAAATTTACTATTAAGAATCCTCCATAATTATTAATTGACAATGTAATATTGAGGCAGAGTTTCTAAGAAACTTATTTTTTTCATTATTTATTAAATAAAATAAAGCATTTAAAATTTTATTTTTAATTCCAATTCTGAATATACCTGGAAATTTGAATATTTGTTTAATTAATAAATAAGAAAATAATCTAACTAATGGTAAAGGATGATAAATAATAATATGAGAAGCTAATAAACCATATATAAAGAGATCATTAAAAATAAAGTCTAAATTATTTGAATAATCTTGATTTATATTAGAATTAAATGAAATATTCTTTTTATGTACAAAATAAATAAAACGAATTAAAATAGATAATGTTTGTAAATTATATATAAAATAATCTGACAATTCTTCAAATTTAATATCAGAGAAACAATTTTTATTTTCTTGCCAATCTAATAATTTAATAATTTCATCATTATCAAAATTATTATCTAAATCATTTTCGAATTTTTTAGAAGTATAATCCATTAATAATATTTTTAACTTAGAATTTTCATTTGGATTATTTGTATTTAGTCCAGAACATTCAAATAATGATAACATAAATATATATCTTAAAATATTTTCATTATTATATTTTAAAATTAATGAAATAGATACATTACTAAATATTGCCATTATAGGTATTAATATTAATGAATTTACTTTGTAATTATTATATAATATTGTCTGTATTATTTTAGAAATAATAATATCTGATATTTTAATATAATGTGATTTAATAATTGTTTGATTTATATTTATTTGTGAATATAAATCTGTTAGATTGATATTTAAAGGCCATATATTTTCTAAGTCAGTGTCAACTTTTTTATTATTCAAAATATCAATTCTATCCATTATTGTATCATTATTATCATTTGAAGTTGGTATAATTAAATTATTTATATTATCACATATATGATCTAATCTTTCCATGAAATTATAGAAATTTAATTGAATATCTTCAATTATACAATCTCCTAAATTTTTATAATAAATAAAGATATCAGATATATTTTGAAATCTTCTTATATGACCTTGATTATTTATATTATTAAAATTTAAATAATAATTTCCAATTTGAAGATAACTTTTTGTTAAATCTTGTTTTATAATTATAGGTAAATTAGCACCTATAATATAAAGTAAACATGATGAAATTAAATATAATTCATTTATATTATTTGATGTAGCTAATTTACATACTTGATCTGTATAATCTAGTATATATTTAAATTGTAAATTCTGTTCATCCTCACTTTTAATATTTTGTTTATTAATATATGTATTTAATTCAATTAATCTAATAGATATGCCAATAATTTTACTATTCCATTTATATTGAAAAATGACTTGTATCTTATTTATATCATTATTATTATATTTTAAATAGAACTGAATTAGATTAATAATTAAATGTTCTAATTCATTTATATATATATATTTAAAATCTTTTATTTCACTACCTCTATTTTCTAAATCACTTAACCAATTGTAGCAATATTCTAAAATATTTACTATTGAATGGTCAATTTCTATATTTTTATCTAACAAATTAATTAAATTATTATTATCTGTAATACCATTTAATAATATAAATAGAAAAATTCTATATATAAAGAATAATTCATTATCATTTAACATATTTTTAAAATTATTAATATAATCTATAATTTTAATAATTAAGTTTGAAGTAGATAAATTAATAAATTTTAATGAAGACATAAGATTACCAATAATCCAAATATATTTTCTATAATCAAAGTTATCATTTAAATTAATAGACTTTATATCTTTATAAGAATTATCCATATCATATTGATATTTTTCAATTAATTTATTATTTATTAAAGTAGGAAATATATGATAAAAGATATGTTCAAGCCAATTATCAATATTGATAGATATATCTAAAATAATATTTTTACATTTATAAATATTTAATATATTCCATATCATTTTCAAAAATATTAAACAATATTTTATCTGGTCATTATTATTAGACTCTGATATATTACATAAAATTACCTCTTCAATATTATTAGTTATAGATTTTATAATAGAAACTGGAGGATTTTGTGACTTATAAAAAGAATAAATTATAAATTTTAAAATTATTAAATGATAATTAGATTGAATAAATTGAATTGATTTATTTTTAATATATTTAAGCCAAAAATCTCTACTAATATCCTCATTTTGTATAAATAAAATACAAGTGACTGCATAAATAAAACTTTGATTATCTTTTGATAAATTATCAATATTATCCCATTTTCTTTTCAATTCATCATAAAACCACATAATATTGTTAGTATTAGTACTATTATTTGAAAGATATTTTATTTCATTATATTCAATAATTAAACTACATAAACAATAAATTAAGAGAATATAATCATCAGATTCATTTAGATATGATAATTTACAAAATTCACATAATTTTAAAAATATAGGATTTTTATTAATTTCCAATAATATATTATTATCTGATTGATAAATATTAATTAAATGAGTATATAATAGACTAGATATTATTCTTAAAGTAATAATTCTAGATTTCCCAACATAAACATTATTTATTATATTTTGTATTAAATAATCTAAGAATTCATTTTCAATACATATTAATATAAACATATTGTAATACAAATTACATGAATTAATTAAATTTAAAGAAAAAGTATCCAATTCAGTTGAATTATCCAAATTTTGTAATTTATTAATCATATCTAATATAATATATTTATGAATCCCATTTCTTAATATAAAATCACCATCCTTATCTAAACTTTGATATTTAAAAAGAGTACCAATAATATAAAATAATAATGAACAAATATTATTATTACATATAATTGTACGTTTCAATAATTGTTGAATAAAAAGAAATAATTCATTAATATACTTTGTAATAATATTGGGTATTAGATTTATTCCATATAAAGTTAAAATATCTTTGATATCTTGTAAAACTTCTTCATCTTCTATACCTAAGATTACTGGTGATAATTTAGAATCTTTTTTATTTTCTAATTCATAATTATTATCAAAACAAAATTCTTCATATATCAAATTTACATCAAATTTATTAATATCAATATTATCTTCAACTAAATTTTGTGTATCCATTAATTCTATAATTGCTTTAATAATTGCATCTTGTAACAAATTAGTAGATGTAATAGCTTCAAATAATAATCTTTTTAAAGTTTCTGGAGATATCTTATGAATATCATTAGCTGGAGGATGAAAGTTAAGAGGAAAATAACTTAATAATACATCAGAAATTAAAGTAGATAAAATATTGGATGAATTGTTATTTTTTATATCAAAATTTTCTTCATAAATTAAATCTAAAGATGAATTATTTTCTATTTTATTCACTTCCAAATGTTCACAATCTTCTAAATTCTTATTATCAAATATTATTTCTGGAATTAAACCTTTATAATAATCATGTTTAGAATAATTATCTAATAATACATATTTATCTTTATTAACTTCTATATTATCATATATCTTTATTATGTCCTCAAATTTTAATAATAAATTCTTAATAAGACGAAATGATAAAATTAATACACGTGGATCTTTTTCACCTTGTACATGTTGTATTATTGCAGGAATTGCTGCAGGCCCCATACGTCTAATATTAGTAATATATTCCTCATTTTCAAAAAGTATTATTAAAATATTTAAAACAGATATTCTAGAAGTATACACTAATTGTCTGGTAGGTACAATATAAATTATCTGAGTAAATATATAAAATAAGAGTGTCATCTTATATAAATCTTCTTGTTTATCTACATTATCAATTCCATATTGATTTGAAAATTTATGAAATGTACAAATTTTTGTACAAAGTTTAATACTATTGCCATCATTCATTACTTTACCTTTTATACCTGTATTTATTGATACTATTGGGTTAAAACTATATTCTTCAAATAATTTATCATCTTCTAAAATATTTAAATGAGTACATCTTAATACTTCACTTTTTGTCTTAACAATACAAGTTAATATATCTAAAACATCATCAATACAAGCCCAATCTAATAAATAATTAACTACAAAACAACTTAATAATTTGATACAGTCATTAGATAAAGTATCCTTATCTTTAAGTATGAGTCCCTTAAATACTAATCTAAGTATATTAATTCCTTTTTTTCTTTCTTCTGCTAATGTAGATGTTAGTTGTCCACTTAAAGATTCTATTAAATCAAACATACAATTAGTACCATTACTAATTAATTGTATAATTTTGTTAATATTTTCTTCGTTTATAGAATCCTCAATTATACACAAAGCAATATCTTCCATAAAGGTCATATCTAATCTACTTTAATTAAAAATATAACCATTCAGAACTATTAAATTAAAATGTATAGATGACCAGGACTATAAAAGTTCAAAATAACTATATACAATATTATTTTAGAATTATTCTAAATTTATGTGATACTTTATTTAAATTTTGAACTCTAAGACAAATTCGGTACCTAGTGGTAATAAATAATAAAGGGCGCCAAGAAAAATATTTACAAATATTTGGATAATACTGATTTTATTTTAAAGAATGTTAAAATTTCTATAATACTTAATTTGGCAATAAAATAATAGGAAATTAGCTAAATATAAATGGGAAATTAGTTTGGAATTTATAACAAGATGTATAAAGAATACAATAATGATAAAGATTATATAAATAATAATGATTGTTGTAGCCTAGACTCTAGTAGTATAACTGACAATAGTAATATCTCAGATTCTGAAAAATATAAAGATCTTTATAATGAGAATTTGGATATTGAAGGTATACTGAATAATCTATCACATTTATCTTCTGGAATTAGTAGTAATAGCTCTTCTGATTCGGATAGTAATTACTTATTAACTAGTGAAATAAATAAAGTTGAGTCAACATCAGAAAATTTACATCATGAGGATGAAATAACAGATAAAAATGAATTTGAAAATAATGATAGTGAGAAATTGAATATACAAGAGAATATTGATATATATGATTATTATAAAAATTGTTTTCGATATATAGAAGATACTTCAATAAATGAACATTATAATATATATAATATTATAGATACAGATATATATAAGAAATCAATTTTAAATGAATGCTTATGGATTGATCCATATTTACATGAAGAAAGTGAAGATATACCAATAATAGTAGATAAAAATAAGAATAATGAAATAACAAATTTGAATGATATTACAAGAGATTTAAATATTCCACAACCAATAAATAGTAATAGAGATATTTTTAAAGAAGAGATATATAATATAAATTGGAGAGAAGAAATACCAAATTTAGGATTTCCAACATCTCTTAAGCAACATTCAACAGGTTTGATGTTTATAGGAACTTCAAGATGTAATTGTATAATTTTTTTACAAAAATTTTCATATAATTTGATTGTATTACATCCTCCAAATTTATTAACAGCAAAAGTTTCCTCATTATCATTGAAATATAATAATAATGAAGATTTATATATATGTATTGCTTGTAGTGATGGTAGTGTAATATTTTGGTATTGCAATATTATCTTAATAATGGATATAATTGAGAATTTATCTAAGAATAATTCTTCAATTGAATTTATTAATGATAAGATATATAATAAACATAAATATAATATTTTAGATATAATACCTGGTATGATTGATATTAAGTATAACAAACATTTTTCATTTTTATGTATTTTACCTAAGCATCATAAATCAAATATTATAACCCATGAATTTTTAACAAATGAAGATAAGTCTGAATTAAAATTAACTATAATTTCTTGTGATATTGATGGTAACATATATTTGACTAGTATAATACAAAATGATATGAATAATTTTAATGAAATTGAATCTAATAATATAGAAACATATCCTTGGAAAATATTTAAAAAAATATTTTTGTATAAGTCTAATATTGGATTAATACATAGTATTAAGGGTTTACCACCTGCACCACTTTTACGAATAAATAAAAAATTGAAAGATTTGGATAATAAGAATAGTGATTTAACTAATTCAGGTGGAACACTAACAAGACGTTTAGTACAAGAAATAGATATGAATCAATTATATTTAATAAATGGATATAGATCTTGTATTATTATTAGTTTATACCCTAAACCAGATTTATGTAAAGCAATTAATCCATTAGAAGATTTAAATTCACTTGGTATATTAGTAGAAGAAGATAAATTTGGACCAATTAATGGTAATTGGTTACGTCCAATAACTTTAACATCAACAAAATATAAATATAATCATTTAAGTTTAGTTATTTCTGTTGGATATTATATATGTTTATATAATTTATCAATAGATGGTATTGAGAATAATACAATAAATAATAAACTAACTATAAAGGCTACATTGTCTTGTACTTGGAAATTAAATGGTATTATAAATTCATTTAAAGTTATTGCTGATTGTATATTATTTATATTAATATCATCAAAAGGTATATTTTGTTATCAGATTATGGAATCACAATTTAATTATTCCTCTAAACTTATAAATAATAAATTAATTTATATAAAGTCACAAGAGAAAAGATATTCTATTATTAAACCTGAGAAATTTGTTCAAAATAAATTGCTTATATGTATATATTCATATTATAATAAAAGAGTTTTTTATGCTGTAACTCAATCAATTTATATGAATGATCAGGAAATTATATCTTTATATGATGAATCATTTTGTAAATTTTTGGATAAAAATAAAATAACAAATTTTTCTTTGTTATTGAATGATAATATTGTTTGTTTTAAGATGTTGTTCCAATCTTGGATACCAAGATTAGAATATGAATATTTTGAATGTATAAAACTTTTTAATAATGAGAAGTCAGAGGAACTAAATAATATATCTAATAAAACAAATATTAATATTGAAATTAATAAAGAAAGATCCTATTGTGATGTAAATATTATTTATTCATGGACTAGATTATGTAGTACTTTTGTTGGTTTATATGAAGATAGACTTGTACCATTATTAACTTGGAATACTTTTCAAAAGCATATGATTCATATAATTCTTAAGAATATTTTAAATTCATTTATAGAACAAATCATGAATATTTCTATTAAAGAACCAAATTTAAGTAATTATTATATTAATGAAGCTATGAAATTAATTTTTGATATTTGTATTAGGCTAAATTTATGGCAATATTTACTATCTGATATTATACCAGTTATTGAATCATATAATGATAAAAATGATAAAATAAATAAAATAGGAAAGAATTTTAGTAATAATGAATTATCTCTTTATAGTAAATATATGTTATATTTAGAGTTAAATATTTTAACTGGAAGTATAGGGATAAATAAAATAACAGATTATATTTTAAGCTTACTTCTTTCATGGTATAAAAAAAGAATTGATATTTTAGAGGAAAAAATTGCATCTAATATAAGTTTAAATATTGAAAAATTAATGTTTAATAAGAAATATATACTACAAAATATTGAATATATAATGATTAGATCACTATTATACAATAAAAATACCCAAATTTTGGATAATATGAATAATGAAGTAAAATGTACTGATGATATTTTGAAAATTCAGAATGAAAAAGATACGGATGTAAATTATAATATTAACAATGGAAGTAAATCTAATGATAATATTAATATTATAGAAAATAAAAAATGTTTATCAATGTCTAATATAATAAAAGAAGACTTCATTACTCATTCATGGTCAGAATTTATCCCACTAACACAAAAATATGGTCTTTGGAGTAGTTATAATATACTATTTTTATGTAATAATAATAATCCTAATGAATTATTTAAACAACTTATTTCAATTGCATCTCAATGGTTTAGAACTATTGAAAATAATACATTTAATGTTAATATAATAGATTTTCAATATAAGATGGAATATACAATACTTATTCAAGAAATATTTTTTTATATTTATTGTATAATTCTGCAAAAACCATACCCAATAAATAAATGTAAATTGAACAATTTTGATAAATGTGATTTATGTAAATTACAATTATTTTCTTTTACATATCAAGATTCAGAAGATTTAATAATAAATACACTTCAAAGTCAATATACAATATCTTTACATGGTAATGAACTTTCTATACCATGTAATCCTACATATTTTGATATTATCTTTATATTATCATCAAGATTAACTGTCAATATTATGATTGAATTATTAAATTATATGAAACTTAATAATCAGAAATACTTATTTACTTTGGATCTCTTAGATCGCTATATTACATATTTTGCCATTAGATTATTGAATAATTTACATTATCCAAAGGATTCCATATTATTAGATAAGTCAATATCTTGTTTTGAAGTAAGTATTGAAATAATGAAATATATCATATCCAGATCAAATAATCATATTCAATATAATCAATATTATTTTCTTGCATATTATATCTTATGGATCATGAAATATAATTCTAGGGAAAATCAAGATATGTATTCTATTAAAGATTTATTTAATTGTATTCTTTCACTTATAGATAAATTAAATTGTGAATTACCAACTTCAAAATTATCCCCTTTATCAAATATATCGCCATCATCATTATTATTACAAAGAGATAATTCATTAACACATATATTATCCATTAAACCAAATCGAGAATCCGCTCCAAATGTAAATACTTCTAAAGATTTTACTAGTAATATTAATCTAAGTATCCAATATCTGAATAATCAAATAGAATATTCATTCATTCAATATATATCATATTTTAAAAATGATGACAATACATTAAATATATTAAGATGTATCCTAGATTGCTTTGAAATAAAAGAATTGGATTATCCATTAAATGATCTTCAAATAAGTAAACAAATATGTTCTAAACTTAAGGAAAAATCTCTTTTTAATTTATGTCTATATATAGCCCTACAAGTTTCTGACTTAGAAAATATACTGAATATATATTCTATGAGATTATTGGATAATTTTAAGGCACCAAATATTGGCGCATGTAATGCATGTATTATCGGTATCTATTCCACATTAAGTGATGACTTTTTTAAATTTAGCCATCTTGTAGAAACAATAGAAAACGGAATTAAAAAAAAAATATTTACTTATGAAGATTCATTTTATTTAGTAATTAATTATGCTAATTTATTATATGAAGCTGATTCTGAAAGTACAATACAATTAATAGTATATATTTTAAGAAAATGTTTACTACAGAATTATGTGAATGAAATAGAAGATATTGTAAAAAAATATAATTCTTCTTTAAAGTCATTAGATAATATTTATGAAAAAATATTAACAAATTTATTACTTGGAGAATTATGTGAATCTAAATTTGAACATTCATATCTGACTGATAATATTGAGCAAAATATATATAAAGATAATTCTATAAGTTGGATTTACTTTATTAATTTTATTATCCCTGAATATTTAATAATAATTTTTGAATCATATGAAAATAATAATTCAACTTTTAAAGAGGTAGAAATACTAAAATTACTAAATCATTGGTATGAATGTGCAATAAAATTTGATCAATTACAAAACTTCCCATTTCAAAATTGTTATTCAATATTTAAGAAATACAAAAATATTTATGGATTAGTATTTTGTTATCATATATCTTTAACTACTCCAACTTTATGTATATGTGATGAACTAACTATATCAAATATAATTGAGAATAAACTTAAATCAGACATTAAGATATTAAATAGTCGAATTTCAAATGATTTAAATGATGTATATTTTAATATATCTTATAATTATGACAAAGGGATTTTAATTATTAATTTTGAAGATAATAATTCAAATTTGAAAATATGGGAAAGTATAACTGAATTATTATTTTTCATATATTTATATTGCTATAATCATTATAGTATATATGAAGATAAATACAGGAATCAAGTTAAAAACATGTGGAGTAGATTTTATTTAGGAATTTTGAAAATTTTATTTATCAATATAAATAATATTATAAAAATAAATGGGAATACTTACTTTATAGAAATATTATACTCTTTATTAAATTTAAATAATTCAGCAAAGTTGGGCATAAGTATTAATAATAAATTGCCAGTTAAATATAATAAAGATATAAAAGGTCATAAGATCTTTCCATTTATTATTTATCATTTTGTATTTATTATTTTTGGACATTCTAATTATATGGAATTATATAAAGATTACTTTATTAAATTTCAGAATTATTGTAATTTTATATTCCCAAAAAAAAATATTAAAAAATTATTTGTATCTAATCCCACTAATCATTATGTCAAATTTATTCGACCTATATTATTATTACTAATAAGTAATATGGATAATACTGAATGTATTTTTTGGAAGTCATTAGTATTTCAAATGGCTAATTCAGAATTATTTATAAATCAATGTTATACTGATTTATCATCATTATTTCATAAAGATCTTTTACATATATTTGGTTTATTTATGGATAAAATGAAATGTGCTGAAATATTGGATATTAGTTATAAAAATTACACAAAGTGCTCATACTGTTTACAAAGTATTTTAATAAAATCACAAATAAATAGTAATGATATTGATTATAAAATATCTTATAATGGTAAAAACACCTATCAATCTATTAATATTTTATCACCAGGTATAAATAATGTAGATGTTAGAGATATATTATCTCCTAATTTTACTAATTATTATCAACCCGATTATGAATATAATGAAGATGAACAAATTTATATTTTTTTTTGTGGTGATATTTTCCATAAACATTGTTATAACACATATTATACTGAGAAGCACAGAAATTCCTTTAAAAATAGAAATAGTAGAAGGAATTCAAATAACTTAAAAGATAAGTGTAGCCATGAATTTTATTTACCATTAGTATAATTTCTCTTTCTAATTACTTTTAATATTTTTATTATTTTTTACCGCTTATATGTGTATCTGTGTGTATAGACGGGTACCGTAATACCCTCTAATCTAAAAATTATCTTATTGCGTGCTGTTACTAATGTTATCTAATATAGTTTGATATAGTAAAGATTATATTAAATATTAAGGGTAATTATCTATAATATTAATAGTAATTAGTAAGTCTGAATCTTATTATATAAATAGTTGGTTCCTATATATGAATATAATAGAATATATATAAAAGGATAAATTTTATAACTTTAATAGAATTATTATTAATCAGCTTTTAAGAAAGTTGAAAAATCAGACAAATCTAAGTAATATTGTAAACTACATTATATATTATTAAATGTTTTATAAATGTTTGGTATAGTGGGAGAAGGAACAAAGTATGTGAAGAAGAAACAAGAAAAAGATATTTCAAGAATTATGGGTAAATACCCAGAATCTATAGTTAAATTAAATGATAAAGATATATCAATGATTGAAAAAAAAATAACAGGTTATCAATTAGATGTACTAGAAGCTCAGAAAATAGCTTTAGAAAAAGATAAAGAACTATACAACTTACGATATTGTTATGACAGTAGTAAGGCTAATGTTGAATATTTAGAAAATAGATGTAAAAAGTTAGAATTTGAATTAAAATCCTTAGCTATGGGAATTGGTATTGGTAAAAAAGAAAAAGAACAGCAACGTGAAATTGAAAGGTTACGTAAAGAAGCTTCTCAATTCATAAATATTAAATCTGAGGCTGAAAAGCAGAAAAAATATTTTTCAGATAGATGTATGTATTTAGATCATGAATTGGAAAAATTAAGAGATGAACTAGCAAGTAAAGTAGCAGAGCTAGAATCAATGACTAAACTTTATCAAGAATTAAGAATTGAACAGGAAAAAACTAAGGGTGATTTGGATAGTATGACAGCCAAATGTAAATATTTAGAAGATGAAATATCAAAAAAAAATAATGCAATTCTTCAAATTCAAACTAATGTCAAATCTAAAGAAATTGAAATTCAAAAACTTCAAGATAAAATAAAAGAAAAGGAAGAACAAATAATAAAATTAAATGATTCAATAAAAAATAAGGAATTAGATATTAATCAATTAATTGAAGATTTAAATAACAAGGATATTGAATGTAAAAATTTAACTGATAAGATTAAATTAATTGAAATAGAGCTTGATGATAATAAGAAGGAGCTTAAAGAATCCTGTGAAATTAATGAAACAAAAATATCAGGATTAAATATAGAAGTAGAAAATCTAAAGAGTGAAATAACTGAAAAAGATAATCAATTAAAAGTTTTAGAACAAATAAAATCTGAAGTACAAAATAAGGCAAAACAATTAGAAGATCTTAAAAAACTAAATAATGAGTTATTAGAGAAATCCAATGATTCTATTAATTTAAAAAAACTTGAGTCTGATTTAAAAGATAAAGATGAACTAATTAACTCTTTAAATCAGCAAATTGAATTATTAAATAACAAATTGGAGATTGTAAATAAAAAAAGTTCTGAAAATAATGTAATAGATAGTAATAAGACATCAGTCCAAATACAAAATATAATACTAACTAAAATTTCACAGGTCAAAGAAGAAATATTACCTAATTTTCAAGAATCTAATTTGGAGAGTATTAAATCAATAGATCTCATTAATATAAACAAAGATATATCTGAAGAAAATGAGGAAATTGAAAGACAGATTAATATGAATGATTTACCAACATATCGTATAGATACAGGTATACCCATTGAAAGGGAAATTTATCAATTAAAAGAGAAGCTAAAACAATATGAAACTAATTATATTTTACTTCAAAAAAAACTAGACGAAAATTTAAAAATTATAGATTCAAAAAGTAGGGAAATTAATCAATTAAATATGAAATTGAATGAATTAATTATAGATCAACCTAATAAAGATATTAATTTAATTAATATATCAAGTAATCAATTAAAACAATATTCAGATAGAAAATATAATATATTATTGAAAGTAATAAAACTGCAAAAAGTAGAGATTAAGAGGTCAATAGAATATAATAGTAATAGAATACTCAACAAAAATATTGTTAAAATAGATATTACTCAAAAGAGTCCAGAAAATTCTAATAATATTAATTTTAATCAAATTAATGAGAATATATTTACTAATAAAACAAAAGATTATATAAAATTCGGAGATATATATAAGAATAAAGTGGAGAAAAGTGAAAGTGAAAATAAGAAAATGAAAATAAAAGGAAAAGAGGAGAAAGAAAAAGAGATAGGAGGGGAAACAGAAGAGGAAACAGAAAAGGAGATAAGAAAGAAAACAGAAACAAAAAAAGAAATAGGAGATGAGACAGAGAAAGAAATAGGAAAGAAAACAGAAAAAGAAACAGAAACGGAAACAGAAAAAGGAGAGAAAATGAAAGGAAAAGAAACAAGAAAGGAAATAGAAAAGGATACAAGAAAGAAAACAGAAACAGAAAAGGAAATAGGTGAAATAGAAAAAGAAGTTGAAAAAGAAACAGAAAAGAAAATAGAAACAAAGAAAGAAATAGAAAATGAAACACAAAAAGAAATAGGAAAGAAAACAGAAATAGGAAATGAAACAGAAAAAGAAATTGAAAAGGAGATAAAAAAGAAAACAGAAAAAGAAACAGAAAAGAAAA